>NW_028152691.1:47500-50723 GCF_951799395.1 Argentina silus | reverse complement strand
GTGGGTGTTAGTGTGTGTGTTAGTGTGGGTGTTAGTGTGTGTGTTAGTGTGTGTGTTAGTGTGGGTGTTAGTGTGTGTGTTAGTGTGGGTGTTAGTGTGTGTGTTAGTGTGTGTGTTAGTGTGGGTGTTAGTGTGTGTGTTAGTGTGGGTGTTAGTGTGTGTGTTAGTGTGTGTGTTAGTGTGGGTGTTAGTGTGTGTGTTAGTGTGGGTGTTAGTGTGTGTGTTAGTGTGTGTGTTAGTGTGGGTGTTAGTGTGTGTGTTAGTGTGTGTGTTAGTGTGTGTGTTAGTGTGTGTGTTAGTGTGGGTGTTAGTGTGTGTGTTAGTGTGTGTGTTAGTGTGGGTGTTAGTGTGTGTGTTAATGTGTGTGTTAGTGTGTGTTAGTGTGTGTGTTAGTGTGAGTGTTAGTGTGTGTGTTACTGTGTGTTAGTCGTGTGTGTTAGTGTGGGTGCTGGTGTGTGTGTTACTCTGTCTTAGTGTGTGTGTTAGTGGGTGTTAGTGTGTGTGTTAGTGTGCGTCTGTGTGTGTATGGTTTGTGTGTTATTGTGTGTTAGTGTGTGTTAGTGTGTTATTATTATTATTATGTGTAGTATATTATATATATATATATATATATATATATATATATATATATAGTATCTATTTTTATATTGATTTCCGTCCCACAGACAGGCTGGATGAGATAGTATGTATGTATATATATATATATTATTATGTGTATTATTATACAGACAGGTTGGATGAGATGATGTCATCAGAGGTGGTTCTTAGGCCCCGCCCCTCTGAGGTGGACTACAGGGCGGCCACCGTGAAGCAGCGGCCAATCAGCCGGAGGATCACTCAGGCTGAAATCAACGTGAGTCACAAATCACACTACTGAATCACTACTGAATCACTCTACTGAATCACTCACTACTGAGTCACTACTGAATCACTACTGAATCACTCTACTGAATCACTCTACTGAATCACTACTGAATCACTCTACAGAGTCACTCTACTGAATCACTACTGAATCACTCTACTGAGTCACTACTGAATCACTCTACTGAATCACTATTGAATCACTCTACTGAATCACTTCCCTTAATCACTACTGAATCACTACTGAATCACTCTACTGAATCACTACTTAATCACTCTACTGAATCACTCACTACTGAGTCACTACTGAATCACTACTGAATCACTCTACTGAATCACTCTACTGAATCACTACTGAATCACTCTACTGAGTCACTCTACTGAATCACTACTGAATCACTCTACTGAGTCACTACTGAATCACTCTACTGAATCACTATTGAATCACTCTACTGAATCACTTCCCTTAATCACTACTGAATCACTACTGAATCACTCTACTGAATCACTACTGAGTCACTCTACTGAATCACTCCACTGGATGACTCTACTGAGCCACTCTATGGAATCACTTCTGAATCACTCTACTGAATGACTACTGAATCACTCTACTGAATCACTACTGAATCACTACTGAGTCACTCTACTGAATCACTACTGAATCACTACTGAGTCACTCTACTGAATCACTACTGAATCACTCTACTGAATCACTATTGAATCACTCTACTGAATGACTACTGAATCACTCTACTGAATCACTCACTACTTGTCTGTTTCAGTCTCTCTTTGAGAGGCAAGGGCTTCCAGTTCCTGGGGGCGTGGCCACCATGCAGCTGCCCCGAGGCATGTCCCGGACCAAGTCTTTTGGTGAGACACACACACCCACGCACCCACGCACCCACGCACACACACCCATACACCCACACACACACACCCACACACACACACACACACACACACACAGTACCTGTCTACTGAAGTAATCCACTGTGATCGCTGTGAGAAGTCTCTTATGTGGGAAACTGTTCTGCACATACATTCCTGAACAGCTGCTGCCAGCTCCAGTCTGGATATTACCACAGTATGGACAGCACCTTCAAGGTTAGGGTCAGGGTTAGGGTCAGGGTCAGGGTCAGGGTTAGGGTCAGGGTCAGGGTCAGGGTCAGGGTCAAGGTTAGGGTCAGGGTTAGGGTCAGGGTCAGGGTTAGGGTCAGGGTCAGGGTCAGGGTCAGGGTTAGGGTCAGGGTCAGGGTCAGGGTCAGGGTCAGGGTTAGGGTCAGGGTCAGGGTCAGGGTCAGGGTCAGGGTCAGGGTCAGGGTTAGCTCTGAGTGAACACCTCTGCTAGACCCCTCACCTCCAGTCCATCTAGCAATCCAATGTTTCATGAATGTCTCTGTGCAGAAGGGTTAGGGTTATCCCTGTCCTAAACTTTAACCCTGTCCTAACCTTTAACCCTGTCCTAACCTTTAACCCTGTCCTAACCTTTCACCTTTAGGGTCCTGTTGACCCTGATCATGTGACCTCTCTCTCTAGGTGCCCCGGAGGACGACAGGATCTCCGCCCTGATTGGAGAACACCGGTTTCCACGGAGCTCCTCCATGACTGACAGCTTCATCCCGCCCCCTCCCCAGACGGCTCCCCCCCCCCCTCCCTCGCACTACTTCATGGAATCTGGCCCACCCCCCTCCTTCCTCCCGCCCCCTCCCCCCGTCAGAGGGGCGGAGCTAACACGCTCCAGCTTCAAGCCAGGGGCGGAGCCAAGGCTGCATGAGCCCTGTGATTCGCCGACGCGGAGCCACACCCATGCAGAGCGCCAGAGGAAAGCTCGCTCCATGATCATCCTGCAAGACTCCGCCCACCTGTCAGACCCCGCCACCTTAACCCGGCCCACCCCGCCCCCCACCTCCCCCCTGGCCCGGCCCGCCCCCACCCCCTCCTCCCCCCTGGCCCGGCCCGCCCCCCCCCCCTCCTCCCCCCTGGCCCGGCCCGCCCCCCCCCCCTCCTCCAACCCCCCAGGGGAGCGCAGCAGGAGACGTGGCCGGCCGGTGGAGAACCCATACGCCAACGTGGGTCAGGTTCTGGCCCCGCCCTCTAAGCCTCAGCGCAGGAAATCCCCGCTGCTCAAACAGCTGCAGGTGGAGGAGGGGGGCGGGACCATCCCTAGCAGGGCGGAGTTATACCAGCAGCAGGTCCTCACTGAGCGCGCTCGGCTGCATGCCACGCCCCCTCAGGGCAGACGCTCATCTCTCTTCCTGTCCGTGGAGGGAGGCGGGTCAGAGCCCGCTGTGCCGCCCCTCCTCACCCAGTCCCACTCCGTAGATGACCTGGGAGAGCTGCCCCCCCCTGCCCCTGTCCTCTC
>NW_028152691.1:35000-42500 GCF_951799395.1 Argentina silus | reverse complement strand
CACCAGCCAGATGACAGATGGTCTCTTGACTAGTCATCTGTCAGACAGCTGAGAGATGTAGGCTGTGAGGTGTGTGTGTCTGCATGAACATCTGTGAAGTGTGTGTGTGTGTGTGTATGTGTGTCTGCGTGTCTGCACTAACATCTATGAAAGTGTTTAGTTTGCTGAATGTGTCATAACATGTCTAAACAGGAATGATGATGAGGAGCATGTGACCTTCTACTTGAGTTCAGAGAGAGTTCATTGGCACTCAGCCTCTGTCCATCACGAGCTTTAGATAACTATAACCCTAACCCTAATCATTACTTTACCCCTAACCCTAACCCTTTAGATAGCTGCTCTCAGCCTGTGTTTAGGGTTAGGGTTAACTCTAACCCTAACCCTAATCATTACTTTACCCCTAACCCTTTAGATAGCTGCTCTCAGCCTGTGTTTAGGGTTAGGGTTAACTCTAACCCTAACCCTAATCATTACTTTACCCCTAACCCTAACCCTTTAGATAGCTGCTCTCAGCCTGTGTTTAGCGTCATCCACCATTCATTCAGATATTAGAGTTATTTTGCTGCTTTGTTGTGGTCAGTTGATGTTGTAGTTAAAGTAAGGGTTAGGGTTAGGGTTAGGGGTAGGGGTAAAGTAATGATTAGGGTTAGGGTTAGAGTAATGGTTAGGGTTAGGGTTTGGGTTAGAGTTAGGGTTGGTTAGGGCTAGGATTAGGGTCAGAGTAACGTCTGTCTCTCTCCTCCAGGATGTTCAGCAGCTTGGGGGAGCTCCACACCATCTCCCAGAGAGGCTATGGGGCGAGCTACACCATCAGACCTGGGAGCCGATACCCCGTCACCCGCAGAAGCCCCAGCCCCTCCCCCTCTCCGTCCTCCTCCTCTGATCGTCCGGACCCCCTGGGGCCTGGACGGGGCTTTGGGCTAGGCTCCTCCCACCACCACACCATCCTGAAGTCGTCCAGTCTCAGTCTGCCATCAGAACCCAAGGAGGTCCGCTTCGTGATGCGCAGTGCCAGCGCCCGCACGCGCTCCCGCTCCCCTTCCCCCTCTCCCCACGCCTCCCCCTGCCCCTCCCCCGTGCTGGGCTCCCCCCTGCTGGCCCTGCGGCCCTGGCGCCAGCGCCCCCTGGCCCTGTGGAGTAAGTACGACGTGGGCGACTGGCTGGAGAGCGTGGGGTTGGCTGAGCACCGCGCCCGCTTCCAGGAGCACGAGATCGAAGGCTCCCACCTGCCGGCGCTCACCAAGGACGACTTCTCTGAGCTGGGCGTCACGCGTGTCGGACATCGCATGAACATCGAGCGTGCCCTCCGCCAGCTGCTGGAGACCTGACCCCTAACCCCTGACCCTGACCCTGACCCTGACCCTGACCCATGACCCTGACCCCTGACCCCTGACCCCTGACCCTGACCCCTGACCCCTGACCCTAACCTTGTTTAACATCACTCTGGGATGTGACATCACTGACACTCTGGACAGAGAAAATATCTGGACATACTGTATGTGTGGCGAGGTGTGTATGGAGAGGTGTGGAGGTGTGTGTGTGTGTGTGTGTGTGTGTGTGTGGAGGTGTGTGTGTGTGTGTGTGGAGGTGTGAGTATGGAGGTTTGTGTGTGTGTGTGTGTGTGTGTGTGTGTGTGTGTGTGTGTGTGTGTGTGTGTGTGGAGGTGTGTGTATGTCATCAACACCAGGGGCTTTCTCCACATCAACGATGGCCTTCTAGAACGTTGTTCAGCTTCTAGAACGTTTTCCAAAGACAGCTTCCTGTGGAGTTGAGCATGTAGAGTACCAGGAAATACCTCTACCTTCTCCCTGTCCGGAACATCGGAAATATCTTTAATTCAGCTTTTTATCTACAATGTATACGGCTATATGAATGGATACTGAACATTCTAGTTGTGAAGTTGGATGGAAATCTAAGCTCTTTAGGCTATAGAAGATGACAACAGACTGTAAACATGAGCACATAAAGTGTGTGTGTGTGTGTGTGTGTGTGTGTGTGTGTGTGTGTGTGTGTGTGTGTGTGTGTGTGTGTGTGTGTGTGTGTGTGTGTCTGGTCTCCAGAGGTCAGGGTCTGGGAGTATTAGAGTGTGTGATGTTTTCTACTACATGTTCCACTTGTGTTTAACTGGACATGGGGCTGTATGCTAGACCCTCTATTCTTGAATGTTGATGATTTCATGATTTCATGATTTAATGATAATTTTGTGTTGTGATTGTGATGATTTATGAGTGGGTATATTCTTTCAGGAAGACTTACAATCCTCTCAAGTATAAATGTACGTTTCTAAATCAAGCAATGTAGATGAAGCTGTTTCCAGACAGAGACAGACGGTACAGATGAGGCACAGGGTTTGAGACCCTACTGAGAACTCTCTACGGGTGCTATCTCACTGAAGCCATCTGACCCCGGCCCTGACCCCGACCCCGACCCCGACCCCGACCCTGACACCCCACCTCCCATCCGTATACCCTAACTCTAGGTTAACTAACCCAAAGCTGAAGTCTAGGAACACCATATTGTCTGTCCAGAGAGTAGTTTTATCTTGTTAGATAAACCGTGGTGGGGTTAACATAACCCTAACGTAACCATGGTAACCTAACCGTGGGAAACTTCTTCATTTGGATTTAGTATTTTTGTTCTGCAATGTGGCGCCCTCTCCTGGGGAACTTGAGTGACAGCAGATTTTTGTGCGTGAAGACGATCAGTGGTTATATTACAGAAAGTGATGTGTATGAATTACTTTTATGAATCTGCATCATTATGTCATCTATATTTTAAGCAAATAACCATGTATAACCATACCCATGTTTACTTGTGTTTGACAATAACAGATGTATTAGTCCTAGATCTCCTCTGAACAGCAACGTTCCATCTTCAAGGTTCGAGATCTCATGTTCTGGTTCTGGTGGGATTCTCTGATGTGATGACAACATCAGGGGACACCTCTGAGATCCCAGGTTTCTAATAAACAACATTTACTACAACAAGGAGTGTGGTGTATTCACTAGTAGTAGTAGTAGTAGTAGTAGTAGTAGTAGTAGTAGTAGTAGTAGTAGTAGTGTGGTGTATTCACTAGTAGTAGTAGTAGTAGTAGTAGTATTTTTTACATTTATGACATTTAGCAGACACCTTTATCCAAAGTGACTTACAACAAGTGAATCATCTATCCATCAGTCATCGTAAGATAAATTAATCAATGCTCAGACCAGGGTTATGGGGTTAGGGGATAGGGTTAGGGCCATTGGCAGTCACAATGCTAGAAGGAAAAACATTATTATTTTTTTAAATTTATTACATTAACAGGAGAAAAACCTGTACAGGGGGGTAGTGGGGGTGAAGAGGTCTCTAGGGTTAGGGTTAGGGTTAGAACAGGGGGGTAGTGGGGGTGAAGAGGTCTCTAGGGTTCGGGTTAGGGTTAGTACAGGGGGGTAGTGGGGGTGAAGAGGTCTCTAGGGTTCGGGTTAGGGTTAGTACAGGGTAGTGGGGGTGAAGAGGTCTCTAGGGTTGGGGTTAAGGTTAGTACCGGGGGTGGTGGGGGTGAAGAGGTCTTTAGAGTTCGGGTTAGAGTTAGTACAGGGGGGTAGTGGGGGTGAAGAGGTCTTTAGGGTTAGGGTTAGTACCGGGGGTGGTGGGGGTGAAGAGGTCTTCAGGAGGAACCATTAAGATGTAGCCTGAAGAGATGGGTCTTCAATCTATCAATTTACTCGTAGTGTGGGAGTGTGTAGGAGGGAGGGCTTGTTTTAACTCTAAAGCCATGAAACAGATCAGTCACATGTTGCTGCTTGGGACACCTTCCAGGTGAGAGAGGCATGTTAATATTACGTTTGGGTTAAAATGACAGATTCTGTTTGTAGTGTGGTGGAAAATCTAGGGTTACCACTTAGTATTCAGTGAGACTCTGCACATATAGGCACGTACACAATATATGTATATTTACTTATTTTAATGGTTGCAAGCATGGCAGTCTGCTTCTAACGAACAGAGTGCCCAATTCAGAGTTACAAGCATACATTTATACTCTCGAAACCCGCCCGGGTTTCCACATATTTCATATCTGCTTTTCCTAGTGCAAAATTATGCGCACACTTGACCAGACATATCTCAGCAGCCTTGAGTTCTGTGAAACATACATCCTCATATGCCACCTTGGCAACAACACATCCATATATGGACTTGTACTATAATACTTCTACTTCTCTGTTTCATCAGTCTACTCAGCCACAAGCAAAGGGTGTCTCCAAGGTCACACAGTTGTTATCAACAAACGCTCATGACATGATGGAATGCTTACATGATTCATATTATTAACGCTTACCGGCATTTCACTGTACAGATACTTATTGAGGCGTTCCAGTAGCTCCAGAGTTCTGAGTTAATGAGTGACAGCAGCTGTGCTGCAGGACTTTGACTGGATTCACGGAGCAGCAGGACACAGAATTACAGAGCAGCAGGACACAGAATTACAGAGCAGCAGGACACAGAATCACGTATGTATGTGTGTGTGTGTGTGTGTGCCTGCGTGTGTGTGTGTGTGTGTGCATGTGTGTGTTTGTGTGTGTGTCTGTCATTATTGAGTGTGTGTGTGGGCCTGTGTGTGTGTTTGTGTGTGTCTGTGTGTGTCTGTCATTGTTGAGTGTCTGTGTGTGTTTGTGTGTGTGTCTGTCATTGTTGAGTGTGTGTGTGTATATGTGTGTGTCTGTATGTGTCTGTCATTGCTGAGTGTGTGTGTGTGTGTGTGTGTGTGTGTGTTTGTCTTAGGATGTCGTTTCCTGAGCTCATCAGGAGGAAGCGCGATGGCGAGCAGCTAAGCTCCGCAGAGATCCGAGACTTCATCCTGGGAGTCAAATACAAGACGATACAGGACAGCCAGATAGGTACACACACACACACACACACACACACACACACACACACACACACACACACCATACAGGACAGCCAGATAGGTACACACACACACACACACACCATACAGGACAGCCATATAGGTACACACACACACACACACACACCATACAGGACAGCCAGATAGGCACACACACACACACACACACACACAGGACAGCCAGATAGGCACACAGACACACACACACACACACACACACATACATGCACACACACCACACAGGACAGCCAGATAGGTACACACACACACACACACACACACACACACACACACACACCACACAGGACAGGTGTGCGTAGGTTAGGGGGAGATAAGACATACAACACCATAGAAGGGTGATAAAATATAAGTGTCTCTGTGTACGTGTATGTGTGTATGTGTGTGTGTGTGTGTACGTGTGTGTGTGTGTGTGTGTGTGTGTGTACCTATCTGGCTGTCCTGTGTGGTGTGTGTGCATGTATGTGTGTATGTGTGTGTGTGTGTGTGTGTGTGTGTGTACGTGTGTGTGTGTGTGTGTGTGTGTGTGTGTGTGTACGTGTATGTGTGTGTGTGTGTGTGTGTGTGTGTGTGTGTGTGTGTGTGTGTGTGTGTGCGTAGGAGCCATGCTGATGGCCATCTGGCAGCAGGGCATGGCAGCAGAGGAGACTCTGGCTCTAACGAAGGAGATGATGATGTCAGGGGAAGTGATGTCATGGCCAGCGGAGTGGGAGGGGCTAGTGGTGGACAAGCACTCAACGGGTGGCGTTGGAGACAAGATCAGCCTGGTGCTCGCCCCAGCGCTGGCCGCCTGCGGATGCAAGGTAACCCTGACCCTGACCCTGACTCTGACTCTGACCCTGACTCTGACTCTGACCCTGACTCTGACTCTGACCCTGACCCTGACTCTGACCCTGACCCTGACCCTGACCCTGACTCTGACCCTGACCCTGACCCTGACCTTGACCCTGACCCTAACCCTAACCCTGACCATAGCACCTGTGTGTGTGTGTGTGTGTGTGTGTGTGTGTGTGTGTGTGTGTGTATGTGTGTGTGTGTAGGTTCCTATGATCAGTGGTAGAGGTCTGGCTCACACAGGCGGGACGCTGGACAAGTTGGAGTCCATCCCCGGCTTCACCATCCTACAGCCAGTAGAGCAGGTCAGACACACACACACACACACACACACACACACACACACACACACACACACACACACACACACACACACACACACACGCACACAGTGACTTTATTTGTCCATGTTGATGTTAGTCTATGGCAGGGGCGCCCAATACGTCGATTATGATCGACTGGTCGATCGCGAGAGTAGTGCGGGTCGATCGCGTGACATTAAAAAAATCACGTCGTATTACGATGTGATTTTTTTTTTACGACAGACATTTGTGCTTCAGCGGTACGAGGCAGTTGAGCCAGTGTGAGTGCGCCACTTGATTGACGTACAATGCGGCCAGTCTGAGATCGCTTCTCTTCTACGGGTCACGTGTCACCATGCATTCACATGTATATATTTCACAATATATATTTAGCATTTTTTAATGTAGGTAGATCATTTTGACCTGGTCATTTTGAAAGTAGGTCGCAAGCCGAAAAAGTGTGGGCATCCCTGGTCTATGGTGTTGTTAGCCGTTAGCTATGTTGATGTTAGTCTATGGTGTTGTTAGCCGTTAGCTATGTTGATGTTAGTCTATGGTGTTATTAGCCGTTAGCTATGTTGATGTTTGTCTATAGTGTTGTTAGCCGTTAGCTATGTTGATGTTTGTCTATAGTGTTGTTAGCCGTTAGCTATGTTGATGTTCTGTGTTCAGCTGCAGAGAATCCTGGAGGAGGTTGGCTGTTGCATTGTGGGCCAGACGGAGAACCTGGTACCAGCTGATAAAGTTCTCTATGCCCTCCGAGACACAACCTCCACCGTCGACAGCCTGCCCCTCATCACAGGTGTGTGTGTGTGTGTGTGTGTGTGTGTGTGTGTGTGTGTGTGTGTGTGACACATCTGTAGATAACCAGAAAACTCTCTGATCCAAGAAAATAAAACCATGTGACCATGACGTCACTGATCTCTGTGTGTGTGTTTCTCTGTGTGTGTGTGTGTGTGTTTCTGTGTGTGTGTGTGTGTGTGTGTGTGTGTGTGTGTGTGTGTGTGTGTGTGTGTGTGTTGTCGTAGAATTTAAGCTATAATACTTTGAAATAAAATACCGTTAACCAGAGCTGTTGATTCATTCAAAGACTTTATTCACGCAGAATATGTAGCCGTTCAAGTTTTCTTGTGACCTCTTCCCTAGGTGTGGGATTACAAACCCTTATATTGTCATTAAATTTACCATAGTGTGTGTGTGTGTGTGTGTGTGTGTGTGTGTGTGTGTGTGTGTGTGTGTGTGTGTGTGTTCTTACCCAGCGTCCATCATCTCTAAGAAGGGGGCGGAGTCTCTGAGTGCGTTGGTTGTGGATGTGAAGTTTGGCCGTGCTGCTCTCTATAAAGACCTGTCCAGCGCCAAGACCCTGGCCCAGTCTCTGGTAACCTCTGACCCTGACCCTAACCCTAACCCTAGCCCTAACCCTAACCCTAACTCTAACTCTAACTCTAACTCTAACTAACC
>NW_028152691.1:25000-27500 GCF_951799395.1 Argentina silus | reverse complement strand
CTAACCCTACTCCTAAGGTACTGAAGCGAACACCAGCTATGCCCCCACCTAGGTTGAGCATCCTAGAGGAAAGCTTGCCCGTAGGCACGCTTGCTTAGCCCCCTAATACCCTAGGTCCTAGGACATCCTCTGGACACCCAGGGTCAGAGTGGAGAGAACTTACCTTTAGATAGGATGGAGCAATCCCTTGAGACCCCCAGACGGTCCCTCAATATACAGGGTCGAGGCACTCCACTGGCTGATGAAGAGATCAGACCAGTAATAGTCATAACAACTCCCCTCCCTAAATCAGCTACCCCAGTAGGGTTAGGGTTAGGGTTAGGGTTAGGGTTAGGCTAACCCTAACCCTAAATCAGCTACCCCAGTAGGTACAGTACAGACTAACCCTAACCCTAACCCTAACCCTAAATCAGCTACCCCAGTAGGTACAGTACAGACTAACCCTAACCCTAACCCTAAATCAACTACCCCAGTAGGTACAGTACAGACTAACCCTAACCCTAACCCTAACCCTAAATCAGCTACCCCAGTAGGTACAGTACAGACTATGGCTGTAGTTGAGCCCTTCCCCTTTGATAGAATCACCTTTGATCTCAGGATGGAGGATAATTCAGCAGGAGAAGTTAGCGGGACACCCAGCCCGCGGGCAAAAGGTTCCAATCCTGACAAAGGGGAACCTCGAAACACCAACAGAGTGGGCTCTCTTATAGGGAGGAAGGGAGGAAAATAACTTCCAGTCCTTCAAAGCCATTCCAACTTCCTCTGGAACGTAGCCGTGGTGGATAAGGAACTTCCTCTGGAACGTAGCCGTGGTGGATAAGGAACTGATTACCTCCTCGCCTCTAAGCTCCCAGTCCCAGGAAATCCCAGGGGGGCTAAAATACCCTTCAAAAACTATGGTGGTTATTGGTGGACCAGACTCTCCTAGCCCTAACCCTAACCCTAGCCCTAACCCTGGCCCTAATCCTGGCCCTAGCCCAAACCCTAATCCTGCCCATGACCCTAACCCTAACCATGACCATGACTCTAACCCGAACCCGAACCCTAATCCCAACCCTAGCCCTAACCCTAACCCTAACCCTAGTCCTGGCCCTGACCATGGCCCTAGCCCTAACTCTAACACTGCCCATGACCCTAACCCTAACCAATACAGGCTTACAGCTGAGACATGGAAACCATATTACCTACCCTGTTACCTACCCTAATCCTACCCTGTTACCTACCCTAACCCTACCCTGTTACCTACCCTAACCCTCCCCTGTTACCTACCCTAACCCTACCCTAACCCTACCCTGCTACCTACCCTGTTGCCTACCCTAACTCTACCCTGTTACCTACCCTGTTACCTACCCTAACCCTACCTTGCTACCTACCCTGTTACCTACCCTAACCCTACCCTGCTACCTACCCTGTTACCTACCCTAACCCTACCCTGTTACCGACCCTGTTACCTACCCTAAACCTACCCTGTTACCTACCCTGTTACCTACCCTAATCCTACCCTGTTACCTACCCTAACCCTACCCTGCTACCTACCCTGTTACCTACCCTGTTACCTACCCTAAACCTACCCTGTTACCTACCCTGTTACCTACCCTAACCCTACCCTGTTACCTACCCTAACCCTACCCTGTTACCTACCCTGTTACCTACCCTAACCCTACCCTGTTACCTACCCTGTTACCTACCCTAACCCTACCCTGTTACCTACCCTGTTACCTACCCTAACCCTACCCTGTTACCTACCCTAACCCTACCCTGTTACCTACCCTGTTACCTACCCTAACCCTACCCTGTTACCTACCCTAACCCTACCCTGTTACCTACCCTAACCCTACCCTGTTACCTACGCTAACCCTACCCTGTTACCCCTACAGGCTTCCAGCTGAGACACTGTGACCTTGGCAGAGCTTTCATGCACTTAAAAATCAAGACGGTTGATTGAACCATAAACACACGTTTATCATATTATAACACTGCAATTGTGGTTTTGTTACAGTTTTAAGCCCTATGCTCCTATTCTAAACATACAGGAAACTGCTGTGTTTAATGAGATGATGGGTTTTCTGGTAACAATGGGTTAAAGTAATGCTGCTGTCGGCCTGTCTGTAGATCAGAGCCATACAGAATCCACTCAATTATGACTGTGCTAAATATATCTATATTATATTATATTATATTATATTATATTAGATTAGATTAGATTAGATTAGATTAGATTAGATATATAATTATAAACCCTAACCCTATATAGCATCATGTTTTCGCTCAATCTTTTACGTTTTTGTTGGAGACCGAAGTTTAGTGTGTGTGTGTGTGTGTGTGTGTGCGTGTGTGTGTGTGTGTGTGTGTGTGTGTGTGTGTGTGTGTGTGTGGCTTTAATAACATCGTCGCTCCACGATCATCTAGTCTTGTCTGGCGCCGTCTAGTTCCTGCACACCGATCCTCTGATCAGGATCCGCAGCGTCGCTCAAACAAACAAGAAGGAATCTCCCGTCCG
>NW_028152691.1:17500-20000 GCF_951799395.1 Argentina silus | reverse complement strand
TATGTAATGTGATGTCATGTATGTAATGTGTATGGAGTTGATGGTGGATTAAATCTGTTCCGTCAGTTTTCCAGCTACTGAGAGAGGGCAGAAACACGCTGCATGGCGCCATCTGGTGGTCGACTGTCGACAGCACAACACATGAGGCCAATGGAGGAAAGCAGAACCATGTGAGAAGATTTCCTCTTCAGTGGTTGAACCTTTCACACATCTGGCACTCCGGATTGTTCCAGCAGCGTAAAAAAACCAAAATGCATTTTTAAATGTTCCAATGTATTTCTATGGGACTGTTAGGGTTAGGAATGTATTTATTTGAGACTGTTAGGGTAAGGAATATATTTCTATGGGATTGTTAGGGTTAGGAATGTATTTATTTGAGACTGTTAGGGTTAGGAATGTATTTATTTGAGACTGTTAGGGTTAGGAATGTATTTCTATGGGACTGTTAGGGTTAGGAATGTATTTCTATGGGATTGTTAGGGTTAGGAATGTATTTCTATGAGACTGTTAGGGTTAGGAATGTATTTCTATGAGACTGTTAGGGTTAGGAATGTATTTCTATGAGACTGTTAGGGTTAGGAATGTATTTCTATGGGACTGTTAGGGTTAGGAATGTATTTCTAATAGACTGTTCTGATCTTTTTTAAGGTACATTCATTCTAAGAGCTCAGAAGAGAACCATAAATTGTCTCCATCTTTTATTCTCAACTTTTTAACTGGAGCATGCTCATCTGCCACAGAAATAAACAGGAACAATGCCAACTCAGCATCAGGAACATAGGAAACACTGGGTAGATCACATTGACACAGTTCATGTAGAAAACCTTGTGTATCAAAGTTTCTTTTTGAAATCATACTGATATTAGACATCTCTGCCACACTGGGCGATTGATGAATATGTATTTCTGGTGTCCATTTGTCAAGGAAATGGGTCAGATATGGGTAGATTTCCCAGGGTTTTTCAAATTAGGCCGTGTGGGTTTGGATTTTAGGGTTAGGGTGAGGATAGGGTTAGGGTTAGGGTTAGGATTAGGGTTAGGATAGGGTTAGGGTTAGGATGAGGGTGAGGATAGGGTTAGGGTTAGGATTAGGGTGAGGATAGACCCCATCACTGTCAAACTGGTGGCATTTCTGAGACAGACACACTTATTACAGAGCATTCAAATTGCTTGGGTACAATAGCAATTTGTTCTAGCAAGATTCAATCCAGACAAAGACAGCAAACGCCGCCACCTCTTCTCACCCCATCAGATGTGAAGACATTGTAGCATCAAGCGTCCAAACTGGTTTGGTTGGCCTCGTCACTCAACATGAAACAAAGAGCACCAAACAGTTCAACAGCTTCTCTAAATGCAGCGCCTTGCAATCAGCTCCAGCTGTGTTAGTCAACCACTTCATTATCAGCCAATCAGCTGGTTTCAGGATGACACTGATCATCTGTGCTGGTTATGGAGCTGGTGCTGTGTGGAGAGGGTCTGACTGGGCGCGTTACTGGGAGGGAGAGTGGAGTGGGGAAGGGGCTGCTATAGGAGTGACATATAAAGGAATCAGCAGGAGAGGGAGGGACTGTGTGATGGGAGCCATTAACAAATCCTGGTGTCTGTGGTGACAGTTACTCTGCCTGGCACAATAGTAAGAAAAGTCAACTACCTGTCCCCTCCTCTGGCTCCCACAGAGTAGGAGTGGATCTGGACTGGCTGGCCGGCACTCTGTCCTTCTACAGCGTCTCCTCTGACACACGGACCCTCCTGCACACATTCCACTCCACATTCACTGGGCCCCTCTCCACAGGGTTTGGGGTTGGGGGGTCTCACTCCTCAGTGACCCTGTGTCAGATATAGATCTCAAAAGATCAAAAGAAACTTCTAAAGAATAGTGAGCCATGAAATGGTTTCACATGTTATTTCAGAACTATAAAACAATGATAGAAAATAAATAAATCATGTCAAATATCATGTAAACACATCACATGTCATCATGGACCAGAATTTAAAAGGAGTGTTTCCAACATCTTCTGACTGTTAGCCCACCACCAAACCAGAAGTGGAGATACTAGAAAATTAAAAAAATGGATGTATTTACATCATGAGGAGTGCGTGTCAACTTTTTCTTCTTTTAATTCAGTCGAGTATTGAACAAAGCCCTGGTAGAAGGCCGTGGTGATGGCGCCCTCCCGTGGTTACCAACTGCTATTGCAGTGCATTTCAGCTGAATGTGACGCATGCGCACTAATATCAAGTATTATCGTCTTTGAGTCGGTTTTTTTCAGCAGCATAAAAACTAACAAACAAACGATTTAACATTTTCAAATGTATTTATTTGAGACTGTTGGAGTTAGGAATGTATTTATTTGAGACTGTTCGGTGACAACATCTTTGACAACATGGTAAGTTTGCGTCTTTCGTTTCTTTTTTTTATCCAGAAGGAAAAGAACTTGAGTGTAATAGAACGTTAGTAGCAGTAGCTAACCCTGACCCTAACGTTAGCAGTAGCTAACCCT
>NW_028152691.1:0-12500 GCF_951799395.1 Argentina silus | reverse complement strand
GTTTAGGGTTAGGGTTAGGGTTAGGGTTAGGGTTAGGGTTAGGGTTAGGGTTAGGGTTAGGGTTAGGGTTAGGGTTAGGGTTAGGGTTAGGGTTAGGGTTAGGGTTAGGGTTAGGGTTAGGGTTAGGGTTAGGGTTAGGGTTAGGGTTAGGGTTAGGGTTAGGGTTAGGGTTAGGGTTAGGGTTAGGGTTAGGGTTAGGGTTAGGGTTAGGGTTAGGGTTAGGGTTAGGGTTAGGGTTAGGGTTAGGGTTAGGGTTAGGGTTAGGGTTAGGGTTAGGGTTAGGGTTAGGGTTAGGGTTAGGGTTAGGGTTAGGGTTAGGGTTAGGGTTAGGGTTAGGGTTAGGGTTAGGGTTAGGGTTAGGGTTAGGGTTAGGGTTAGGGTTAGGGTTAGGGTTAGGGTTAGGGTTAGGGTTAGGGTTAGGGTTAGGGTTAGGGTTAGGGTTAGGGTTAGGGTTAGGGTTAGGGTTAGGGTTAGGGTTAGGGTTAGGGTTAGGGTTAGGGTTAGGGTTAGGGTTAGGGTTAGGGTTAGGGTTAGGGTTAGGGTTAGGGTTAGGGTTAGGGTTAGGGTTAGGGTTAGGGTTAGGGTTAGGGTTAGGGTTAGGGTTAGGGTTAGGGTTAGGGTTAGGGTTAGGGTTAGGGTTAGGGTTAGGGTTAGGGTTAGGGTTAGGGTTAGGGTTAGGGTTAGGGTTAGGGTTAGGGTTAGGGTTAGGGTTAGGGTTAGGGTTAGGGTTAGGGTTAGGGTTAGGGTTAGGGTTAGGGTTAGGGTTAGGGTTAGGGTTAGGGTTAGGGTTAGGGTTAGGGTTAGGGTTAGGGTTAGGGTTAGGGTTAGGGTTAGGGTTAGGGTTAGGGTTAGGGTTAGGGTTAGGGTTAGGGTTAGGGTTAGGGTTAGGGTTAGGGTTAGGGTTAGGGTTAGGGTTAGGGTTAGGGTTAGGGTTAGGGTTAGGGTTAGGGTTAGGGTTAGGGTTAGGGTTAGGGTTAGGGTTAGGGTTAGGGTTAGGGTTAGGGTTAGGGTTAGGGTTAGGGTTAGGGTTAGGGTTAGGGTTAGGGTTAGGGTTAGGGTTAGGGTTAGGGTTAGGGTTAGGGTTAGGGTTAGGGTTAGGGTTAGGGTTAGGGTTAGGGTTAGGGTTAGGGTTAGGGTTAGGGTTAGGGTTAGGGTTAGGGTTAGGGTTAGGGTTAGGGTTAGGGTTAGGGTTAGGGTTAGGGTTAGGGTTAGGGTTAGGGTTAGGGTTAGGGTTAGGGTTAGGGTTAGGGTTAGGGTTAGGGTTAGGGTTAGGGTTAGGGTTAGGGTTAGGGTTAGGGTTAGGGTTAGGGTTAGGGTTAGGGTTAGGGTTAGGGTTAGGGTTAGGGTTAGGGTTAGGGTTAGGGTTAGGGTTAGGGTTAGGGTTAGGGTTAGGGTTAGGGTTAGGGTTAGGGTTAGGGTTAGGGTTAGGGTTAGGGTTAGGGTTAGGGTTAGGGTTAGGGTTAGGGTTAGGGTTAGGGTTAGGGTTAGGGTTAGGGTTAGGGTTAGGGTTAGGGTTAGGGTTAGGGTTAGGGTTAGGGTTAGGGTTAGGGTTAGGGTTAGGGTTAGGGTTAGGGTTAGGGTTAGGGTTAGGGTTAGGGTTAGGGTTAGGGTTAGGGTTAGGGTTAGGGTTAGGGTTAGGGTTAGGGTTAGGGTTAGGGTTAGGGTTAGGGTTAGGGTTAGGGTTAGGGTTAGGGTTAGGGTTAGGGTTAGGGTTAGGGTTAGGGTTAGGGTTAGGGTTAGGGTTAGGGTTAGGGTTAGGGTTAGGGTTAGGGTTAGGGTTAGGGTTAGGGTTAGGGTTAGGGTTAGGGTTAGGGTTAGGGTTAGGGTTAGGGTTAGGGTTAGGGTTAGGGTTAGGGTTAGGGTTAGGGTTAGGGTTAGGGTTAGGGTTAGGGTTAGGGTTAGGGTTAGGGTTAGGGTTAGGGTTAGGGTTAGGGTTAGGGTTAGGGTTAGGGTTAGGGTTAGGGTTAGGGTTAGGGTTAGGGTTAGGGTTAGGGTTAGGGTTAGGGTTAGGGTTAGGGTTAGGGTTAGGGTTAGGGTTAGGGTTAGGGTTAGGGTTAGGGTTAGGGTTAGGGTTAGGGTTAGGGTTAGGGTTAGGGTTAGGGTTAGGGTTAGGGTTAGGGTTAGGGTTAGGGTTAGGGTTAGGGTTAGGGTTAGGGTTAGGGTTAGGGTTAGGGTTAGGGTTAGGGTTAGGGTTAGGGTTAGGGTTAGGGTTAGGGTTAGGGTTAGGGTTAGGGTTAGGGTTAGGGTTAGGGTTAGGGTTAGGGTTAGGGTTAGGGTTAGGGTTAGGGTTAGGGTTAGGGTTAGGGTTAGGGTTAGGGTTAGGGTTAGGGTTAGGGTTAGGGTTAGGGTTAGGGTTAGGGTTAGGGTTAGGGTTAGGGTTAGGGTTAGGGTTAGGGTTAGGGTTAGGGTTAGGGTTAGGGTTAGGGTTAGGGTTAGGGTTAGGGTTAGGGTTAGGGTTAGGGTTAGGGTTAGGGTTAGGGTTAGGGTTAGGGTTAGGGTTAGGGTTAGGGTTAGGGTTAGGGTTAGGGTTAGGGTTAGGGTTAGGGTTAGGGTTAGGGTTAGGGTTAGGGTTAGGGTTAGGGTTAGGGTTAGGGTTAGGGTTAGGGTTAGGGTTAGGGTTAGGGTTAGGGTTAGGGTTAGGGTTAGGGTTAGGGTTAGGGTTAGGGTTAGGGTTAGGGTTAGGGTTAGGGTTAGGGTTAGGGTTAGGGTTAGGGTTAGGGTTAGGGTTAGGGTTAGGGTTAGGGTTAGGGTTAGGGTTAGGGTTAGGGTTAGGGTTAGGGTTAGGGTTAGGGTTAGGGTTAGGGTTAGGGTTAGGGTTAGGGTTAGGGTTAGGGTTAGGGTTAGGGTTAGGGTTAGGGTTAGGGTTAGGGTTAGGGTTAGGGTTAGGGTTAGGGTTAGGGTTAGGGTTAGGGTTAGGGTTAGGGTTAGGGTTAGGGTTAGGGTTAGGGTTAGGGTTAGGGTTAGGGTTAGGGTTAGGGTTAGGGTTAGGGTTAGGGTTAGGGTTAGGGTTAGGGTTAGGGTTAGGGTTAGGGTTAGGGTTAGGGTTAGGGTTAGGGTTAGGGTTAGGGTTAGGGTTAGGGTTAGGGTTAGGGTTAGGGTTAGGGTTAGGGTTAGGGTTAGGGTTAGGGTTAGGGTTAGGGTTAGGGTTAGGGTTAGGGTTAGGGTTAGGGTTAGGGTTAGGGTTAGGGTTAGGGTTAGGGTTAGGGTTAGGGTTAGGGTTAGGGTTAGGGTTAGGGTTAGGGTTAGGGTTAGGGTTAGGGTTAGGGTTAGGGTTAGGGTTAGGGTTAGGGTTAGGGTTAGGGTTAGGGTTAGGGTTAGGGTTAGGGTTAGGGTTAGGGTTAGGGTTAGGGTTAGGGTTAGGGTTAGGGTTAGGGTTAGGGTTAGGGTTAGGGTTAGGGTTAGGGTTAGGGTTAGGGTTAGGGTTAGGGTTAGGGTTAGGGTTAGGGTTAGGGTTAGGGTTAGGGTTAGGGTTAGGGTTAGGGTTAGGGTTAGGGTTAGGGTTAGGGTTAGGGTTAGGGTTAGGGTTAGGGTTAGGGTTAGGGTTAGGGTTAGGGTTAGGGTTAGGGTTAGGGTTAGGGTTAGGGTTAGGGTTAGGGTTAGGGTTAGGGTTAGGGTTAGGGTTAGGGTTAGGGTTAGGGTTAGGGTTAGGGTTAGGGTTAGGGTTAGGGTTAGGGTTAGGGTTAGGGTTAGGGTTAGGGTTAGGGTTAGGGTTAGGGTTAGGGTTAGGGTTAGGGTTAGGGTTAGGGTTAGGGTTAGGGTTAGGGTTAGGGTTAGGGTTAGGGTTAGGGTTAGGGTTAGGGTTAGGGTTAGGGTTAGGGTTAGGGTTAGGGTTAGGGTTAGGGTTAGGGTTAGGGTTAGGGTTAGGGTTAGGGTTAGGGTTAGGGTTAGGGTTAGGGTTAGGGTTAGGGTTAGGGTTAGGGTTAGGGTTAGGGTTAGGGTTAGGGTTAGGGTTAGGGTTAGGGTTAGGGTTAGGGTTAGGGTTAGGGTTAGGGTTAGGGTTAGGGTTAGGGTTAGGGTTAGGGTTAGGGTTAGGGTTAGGGTTAGGGTTAGGGTTAGGGTTAGGGTTAGGGTTAGGGTTAGGGTTAGGGTTAGGGTTAGGGTTAGGGTTAGGGTTAGGGTTAGGGTTAGGGTTAGGGTTAGGGTTAGGGTTAGGGTTAGGGTTAGGGTTAGGGTTAGGGTTAGGGTTAGGGTTAGGGTTAGGGTTAGGGTTAGGGTTAGGGTTAGGGTTAGGGTTAGGGTTAGGGTTAGGGTTAGGGTTAGGGTTAGGGTTAGGGTTAGGGTTAGGGTTAGGGTTAGGGTTAGGGTTAGGGTTAGGGTTAGGGTTAGGGTTAGGGTTAGGGTTAGGGTTAGGGTTAGGGTTAGGGTTAGGGTTAGGGTTAGGGTTAGGGTTAGGGTTAGGGTTAGGGTTAGGGTTAGGGTTAGGGTTAGGGTTAGGGTTAGGGTTAGGGTTAGGGTTAGGGTTAGGGTTAGGGTTAGGGTTAGGGTTAGGGTTAGGGTTAGGGTTAGGGTTAGGGTTAGGGTTAGGGTTAGGGTTAGGGTTAGGGTTAGGGTTAGGGTTAGGGTTAGGGTTAGGGTTAGGGTTAGGGTTAGGGTTAGGGTTAGGGTTAGGGTTAGGGTTAGGGTTAGGGTTAGGGTTAGGGTTAGGGTTAGGGTTAGGGTTAGGGTTAGGGTTAGGGTTAGGGTTAGGGTTAGGGTTAGGGTTAGGGTTAGGGTTAGGGTTAGGGTTAGGGTTAGGGTTAGGGTTAGGGTTAGGGTTAGGGTTAGGGTTAGGGTTAGGGTTAGGGTTAGGGTTAGGGTTAGGGTTAGGGTTAGGGTTAGGGTTAGGGTTAGGGTTAGGGTTAGGGTTAGGGTTAGGGTTAGGGTTAGGGTTAGGGTTAGGGTTAGGGTTAGGGTTAGGGTTAGGGTTAGGGTTAGGGTTAGGGTTAGGGTTAGGGTTAGGGTTAGGGTTAGGGTTAGGGTTAGGGTTAGGGTTAGGGTTAGGGTTAGGGTTAGGGTTAGGGTTAGGGTTAGGGTTAGGGTTAGGGTTAGGGTTAGGGTTAGGGTTAGGGTTAGGGTTAGGGTTAGGGTTAGGGTTAGGGTTAGGGTTAGGGTTAGGGTTAGGGTTAGGGTTAGGGTTAGGGTTAGGGTTAGGGTTAGGGTTAGGGTTAGGGTTAGGGTTAGGGTTAGGGTTAGGGTTAGGGTTAGGGTTAGGGTTAGGGTTAGGGTTAGGGTTAGGGTTAGGGTTAGGGTTAGGGTTAGGGTTAGGGTTAGGGTTAGGGTTAGGGTTAGGGTTAGGGTTAGGGTTAGGGTTAGGGTTAGGGTTAGGGTTAGGGTTAGGGTTAGGGTTAGGGTTAGGGTTAGGGTTAGGGTTAGGGTTAGGGTTAGGGTTAGGGTTAGGGTTAGGGTTAGGGTTAGGGTTAGGGTTAGGGTTAGGGTTAGGGTTAGGGTTAGGGTTAGGGTTAGGGTTAGGGTTAGGGTTAGGGTTAGGGTTAGGGTTAGGGTTAGGGTTAGGGTTAGGGTTAGGGTTAGGGTTAGGGTTAGGGTTAGGGTTAGGGTTAGGGTTAGGGTTAGGGTTAGGGTTAGGGTTAGGGTTAGGGTTAGGGTTAGGGTTAGGGTTAGGGTTAGGGTTAGGGTTAGGGTTAGGGTTAGGGTTAGGGTTAGGGTTAGGGTTAGGGTTAGGGTTAGGGTTAGGGTTAGGGTTAGGGTTAGGGTTAGGGTTAGGGTTAGGGTTAGGGTTAGGGTTAGGGTTAGGGTTAGGGTTAGGGTTAGGGTTAGGGTTAGGGTTAGGGTTAGGGTTAGGGTTAGGGTTAGGGTTAGGGTTAGGGTTAGGGTTAGGGTTAGGGTTAGGGTTAGGGTTAGGGTTAGGGTTAGGGTTAGGGTTAGGGTTAGGGTTAGGGTTAGGGTTAGGGTTAGGGTTAGGGTTAGGGTTAGGGTTAGGGTTAGGGTTAGGGTTAGGGTTAGGGTTAGGGTTAGGGTTAGGGTTAGGGTTAGGGTTAGGGTTAGGGTTAGGGTTAGGGTTAGGGTTAGGGTTAGGGTTAGGGTTAGGGTTAGGGTTAGGGTTAGGGTTAGGGTTAGGGTTAGGGTTAGGGTTAGGGTTAGGGTTAGGGTTAGGGTTAGGGTTAGGGTTAGGGTTAGGGTTAGGGTTAGGGTTAGGGTTAGGGTTAGGGTTAGGGTTAGGGTTAGGGTTAGGGTTAGGGTTAGGGTTAGGGTTAGGGTTAGGGTTAGGGTTAGGGTTAGGGTTAGGGTTAGGGTTAGGGTTAGGGTTAGGGTTAGGGTTAGGGTTAGGGTTAGGGTTAGGGTTAGGGTTAGGGTTAGGGTTAGGGTTAGGGTTAGGGTTAGGGTTAGGGTTAGGGTTAGGGTTAGGGTTAGGGTTAGGGTTAGGGTTAGGGTTAGGGTTAGGGTTAGGGTTAGGGTTAGGGTTAGGGTTAGGGTTAGGGTTAGGGTTAGGGTTAGGGTTAGGGTTAGGGTTAGGGTTAGGGTTAGGGTTAGGGTTAGGGTTAGGGTTAGGGTTAGGGTTAGGGTTAGGGTTAGGGTTAGGGTTAGGGTTAGGGTTAGGGTTAGGGTTAGGGTTAGGGTTAGGGTTAGGGTTAGGGTTAGGGTTAGGGTTAGGGTTAGGGTTAGGGTTAGGGTTAGGGTTAGGGTTAGGGTTAGGGTTAGGGTTAGGGTTAGGGTTAGGGTTAGGGTTAGGGTTAGGGTTAGGGTTAGGGTTAGGGTTAGGGTTAGGGTTAGGGTTAGGGTTAGGGTTAGGGTTAGGGTTAGGGTTAGGGTTAGGGTTAGGGTTAGGGTTAGGGTTAGGGTTAGGGTTAGGGTTAGGGTTAGGGTTAGGGTTAGGGTTAGGGTTAGGGTTAGGGTTAGGGTTAGGGTTAGGGTTAGGGTTAGGGTTAGGGTTAGGGTTAGGGTTAGGGTTAGGGTTAGGGTTAGGGTTAGGGTTAGGGTTAGGGTTAGGGTTAGGGTTAGGGTTAGGGTTAGGGTTAGGGTTAGGGTTAGGGTTAGGGTTAGGGTTAGGGTTAGGGTTAGGGTTAGGGTTAGGGTTAGGGTTAGGGTTAGGGTTAGGGTTAGGGTTAGGGTTAGGGTTAGGGTTAGGGTTAGGGTTAGGGTTAGGGTTAGGGTTAGGGTTAGGGTTAGGGTTAGGGTTAGGGTTAGGGTTAGGGTTAGGGTTAGGGTTAGGGTTAGGGTTAGGGTTAGGGTTAGGGTTAGGGTTAGGGTTAGGGTTAGGGTTAGGGTTAGGGTTAGGGTTAGGGTTAGGGTTAGGGTTAGGGTTAGGGTTAGGGTTAGGGTTAGGGTTAGGGTTAGGGTTAGGGTTAGGGTTAGGGTTAGGGTTAGGGTTAGGGTTAGGGTTAGGGTTAGGGTTAGGGTTAGGGTTAGGGTTAGGGTTAGGGTTAGGGTTAGGGTTAGGGTTAGGGTTAGGGTTAGGGTTAGGGTTAGGGTTAGGGTTAGGGTTAGGTTAGGGTTAGGTTAGGGTTAGGGTTAGGGTTAGGGTTAGGGTTAGGGTTAGGGTTAGGGTTAGGGTTAGGGTTAGGGTTAGGGTTAGGGTTAGGGTTAGGGTTAGGGTTAGGGTTAGGGTTAGGGTTAGGGTTAGGGTTAGGTTAGGGTTAGGGTTAGGGTTAGGGTTAGGGTTAGGGTTAGGGTTAGGGTTAGGGTTAGGGTTAGGGTTAGGGTTAGGGTTAGGGTTAGGGTTAGGGTAGGTTAGGGTTAGGGTTAGGGTTAGGGTTAGGGTAGGTTAGGGTTAGGGTTAGGGTTAGGGTTAGGGTTAGGGTTAGGGTTAGGGTTAGGGTTAGGGTTAGGGTTAGGGTTAGGGTTAGGGTTAGGGTTAGGGTTAGGGTTAGGGTTAGGGTTAGGGTTAGGGTTAGGGTTAGGGTTAGGGTTAGGGTTAGGGTTAGGGTTAGGGTTAGGGTTAGGGTTAGGGTTAGGGTTAGGGTTAGGGTTAGGGTTAGGGTTAGGGTTAGGGTTAGGGTTAGGGTTAGGGTTAGGGTTAGGGTTAGGGTTAGGGTTAGGGTTAGGGTTAGGGTTAGGGTTAGGGTTAGGGTTAGGGGTTAGGGTTAGGGTTAGGGTTAGGGTTAGGGTTAGGGTTAGGGTTAGGGTTAGGGTTAGGGTTAGGGTTGGGTTAGGGTTAGGGTTAGGGTTAGGGTTAGGGTTAGGGTTAGGGTTAGGGTTAGGGTTAGGGTTAGGGTTAGGGTTAGGGTTAGGGTTAGGGTTAGGGTTAGGGTTAGGGTTAGGGTTAGGGTTAGGGTTAGGGTTAGGGTTAGGGTTAGGGTTAGGGTTAGGGTTAGGGTTAGGGTTAGGGTTAGGGTTAGGGTTAGGGTTAGGGTTAGGGTTAGGGTTAGGGTTAGGGTTAGGGTTAGGGTTAGGGTTAGGGTTAGGGTTAGGGTTAGGGTTAGGGTTAGGGTTAGGGTTAGGGTTAGGGTTAGGGTTAGGGTTAGGGTTAGGGTTAGGGTTAGGGTTAGGGTTAGGGTTAGGGTTAGGGTTAGGTTAGGGTTAGGGTTAGGGTTAGGGTTAGGGTTAGGGTTAGGGTTAGGGTTAGGGTTAGGGTTAGGGTTAGGGTTAGGGTTAGGGTTAGGGTTAGGGTTAGGGTTAGGGTTAGGGTTAGGGTTAGGGTTAGGGTTAGGGTTAGGGTTAGGGTTAGGGTTAGGGTTAGGGTTAGGGTTAGGGTTAGGGTTAGGGTTAGGGTTAGGGTTAGGGTTAGGGTTAGGGTTAGGGTTAGGGTTAGGGTTAGGGTTAGGGTTAGGGTTAGGGTTAGGGTTAGGGTTAGGGTTAGGGTTAGGGTTAGGGTTAGGTTAGGGTTAGGGTTAGGGTTAGGGTTAGGGTTAGGGTTAGGGTTAGGGTTAGGGTTAGGGTTAGGGTTAGGGTTAGGGTTAGGGTTAGGGTTAGGGTTAGGGTTAGGGTTAGGGTTAGGGTTAGGGTTAGGGTTAGGGTTAGGGTTAGGGTTAGGGTTAGGGTTAGGGTTAGGGTTAGGGTTAGGGTTAGGGTTAGGGTTAGGGTTAGGGTTAGGGTTAGGGTTAGGGTTAGGGTTAGGGTTAGGGTTAGGGTTAGGGTTAGGGTTAGGGTTAGGGTTAGGGTTAGGGTTAGGGTTAGGGTTAGGGTTAGGGTTAGGGTTAGGGTTAGGGTTAGGGTTAGGGTTAGGGTTAGGGTTAGGGTTAGGGTTAGGGTTAGGGTTAGGGTTAGGGTTAGGGTTAGGGTTAGGGTTAGGGTAGGTTAGGGTTAGGGTTAGGGTTAGGGTTAGGGTTAGGGTTAGGGTTAGGGTTAGGGTTAGGGTTAGGGTTAGGGTTAGGGTTAGGGTTAGGGTTAGGGTTAGGGTTAGGGTTAGGGTAGGGTTAGGGTTAGGGTTAGGGTTAGGGTTAGGGTTAGGGTTAGGGTTAGGGTTAGGGTTAGGGTTAGGTTAGGGTTAGGGTTAGGGTTAGGGTTAGGGTTAGGGTTAGGGTTAGGGTTAGGGTTAGGGTTAGGGTTAGGGTTAGGGTTAGGGTTAGGGTTAGGGTTAGGGTTAGGGTTAGGGTTAGGGTTAGGGTTAGGGTTAGGGTTAGGGTTAGGGTTAGGGTTAGGGTTAGGGTTAGGGTTAGGGTTAGGGTTAGGGTTAGGGTTAGGGTTAGGGTTAGGGTTAGGGTTAGGGTTAGGGTTAGGGTTAGGGGTTAGGGTTAGGTTAGGGTTAGGGTTAGGGTTAGGGTTAGGGTTAGGGTTAGGGTTAGGGTTAGGGTTAGGGTTAGGGTTAGGGTTAGGGTTAGGGTTAGGGTTAGGGTTAGGGTTAGGGTTAGGGTTAGGGTTAGGGTTAGGGTTAGGGTTAGGGTTAGGGTTAGGGTTAGGGTTAGGTTAGGGTTAGGGTTAGGGTTAGGGTTAGGGTTAGGGTTAGGGTTAGGGTTAGGGTTAGGGTTAGGGTTAGGGTTAGGGTTAGGGTTAGGGTTAGGGTTAGGGTTAGGTTAGGGTTAGGGTTAGGGTTAGGGTTAGGGTTAGGGTTAGGGTTAGGGTTAGGGTTAGGGTTAGGGTTAGGGTTAGGGTTAGGGTTAGGGTTAGGGTTAGGGTTAGGGTTAGGGTTAGGGTTAGGGTTTGGGTTAGGGTTAGGGTTAGGGTTAGGGTTAGGGTTAGGGTTAGGGTTAGGGTTAGGGTTAGGGTTAGGGTTAGGGTTAGGGTTAGGGTTAGGGTTAGGGTTAGGGTTAGGGTTAGGGTTAGGGTTAGGGTTAGGGTTAGGGTTAGGGTTAGGGTTAGGGTTAGGGTTAGGGTTAGGGTAGGGTTAGGGTTAGGTTAGGGTTAGGGTTAGGGTTAGGGTTAGGGTTAGGGTTAGGGTTAGGGTTAGGGTTAGGGTTAGGGTTAGGGTTAGGGTTAGGGTTAGGGTTAGGGTTAGGGTTAGGGTTAGGGTTAGGGTTAGGGTTAGGGTTAGGGTTAGGGTTAGGGTTAGGGTTAGGGTAGGTTAGGGTTAGGGTTAGGGTTAGGGTTAGGGTTAGGGTTAGGGTTAGGGTTAGGGTTAGGGTTAGGGTTAGGGTTAGGGTTAGGGTTAGGGTTAGGGTTAGGTTA
Source organism: Argentina silus (assembly GCF_951799395.1). Classification (NCBI taxonomy): domain Eukaryota; kingdom Metazoa; phylum Chordata; class Actinopteri; order Argentiniformes; family Argentinidae; genus Argentina; species Argentina silus. The sequence goes on along the minus strand of NW_028152691.1, from coordinate 2,021 downwards.
GGGTTAGGGTTAGGGTTAGGGTTAGGGTTAGGGTAGGTTAGGGTTAGGGTTAGGGTTAGGGTTAGGGTTAGGGTTAGGGTTAGGGTTAGGGTTAGGGTTAGGGTTAGGGTTAGGGTTAGGGTTAGGGTTAGGGTTAGGGTTAGGGTTAGGGTTAGGGTTAGGGTTAGGGTTAGGGTTAGGGTTAGGGTTAGGGTTAGGGTTAGGGTTAGGGTTAGGGTTAGGGTTAGGGTTAGGGTTAGGGTTAGGGTTAGGGTTAGGGTTAGGGTTAGGGTTAGGGTTAGGGTTAGGGTTAGGGTTAGGGTTAGGGTTAGGGTTAGGGTTAGGGTTAGGGTTAGGGTTAGGGTTAGGGTTAGGGTTAGGGTTAGGGTTAGGGTTAGGGTTAGGGTTAGGGTTAGGTTAGGGTTAGGGTTAGGGTTAGGGTTAGGGTTAGGGTTAGGGTTAGGTTAGGGTTAGGGTTAGGGTTAGGGTTAGGGTTAGGGTTAGGGTTAGGGTTAGGGTTAGGGTTAGGGTTAGGGTTAGGGTTAGGGTTAGGGTTAGGGTTAGGTTAGGGTTAGGGTTAGGGTTAGGGTTAGGGTTAGGGTTAGGGTTAGGGTTAGGGTTAGGGTTAGGGTTAGGGTTAGGTTAGGGTTAGGGTTAGGGTTAGGGTTAGGGTTAGGGTTAGGGTTAGGGTTAGGGTTAGGGTTAGGGTTAGGGTTAGGGTTAGGGTTAGGGTTAGGGTTAGGGTTAGGGTTAGGGTTAGGGTTAGGGTTAGGGTTAGGGTTAGGGTTAGGGTTAGGGTTAGGGTTAGGGTTAGGGTTAGGGTTAGGGTTAGGGTTAGGGTTAGGGTTAGGGTTAGGGTTAGGGTTAGGGTTAGGGTTAGGGTTAGGGTTAGGGTTAGGGTTAGGGTTAGGGTTAGGGTTAGGGTTAGGGTTAGGGTTAGGGTTAGGGTTAGGGTTAGGGTTAGGGTTAGGGTTAGGGTTAGGGTTAGGGTTAGGGTTAGGTTAGGGTTAGGGTTAGGGTTAGGGTTAGGGTTAGGGTTAGGGTTAGGTTAGGGTTAGGGTTAGGGTTAGGGTTAGGGTTAGGGTTAGGGTTAGGGTTAGGGTTAGGGTTAGGGTTAGGGTTAGGGTTAGGGTTAGGGTTAGGGTTAGGGTTAGGGTTAGGGTTAGGGTTAGGGTTAGGTTAGGGTTAGGGTTAGGGTTAGGGTTAGGGTTAGGGTTAGGGTTAGGGTTAGGGTTAGGGTTAGGGTTAGGGTTAGGGTTAGGGTTAGGGTTAGGGTTAGGGTTAGGGTAGGGTTAGGGTTAGGGTTAGGGTTAGGGTTAGGGTTAGGGTTAGGGTTAGGGTTAGGGTTAGGGTTAGGGTTAGGGTTAGGGTTAGGGTTAGGGTTAGGGTTAGGGTTAGGGTTAGGGGTTAGGGTTAGGGTTAGGGTTAGGGTTAGGGTTAGGGTTAGGGTTAGGGTTAGGGTTAGGGTTAGGGTTAGGGTTAGGGTTAGGGTTAGGGTTAGGGTTAGGGTTAGGGTTAGGGTTAGGGTTAGGGTTAGGGTTAGGGTTAGGGTTAGGGTTAGGGTTAGGGTTAGGGTTAGGGTTAGGGTTAGGGTTAGGGTTAGGGTTAGGGTTAGGGTTAGGGTTAGGGTTAGGGTTAGGGTTAGGGTTAGGGTTAGGGTTAGGGTTAGGGTTAGGGTTAGGGTTAGGTTAGGGTTAGGGTTAGGGTTAGGGTTAGGGTTAGGGTTAGGGTTAGGGTTAGGGTTAGGGTTAGGGTTAGGGTTAGGGTTAGGGTTAGGGTTAGGGTTAGGGTTAGGGTTAGGGTTAGGGTTAGGGTTAGGGTTAGGGTTAGGGTTAGGGTTAGGGTTAGGGTTAGGGTTAGGGTTAGGGTTAGGGTTAGGGTTAGGGTTAGGGTTAGGGTTAGGGTTAGGGTTAGGGTTAGGGTTAGGGTTAGGGTTAGGGTTAGGGTTAGGGTTAGGGTTAGGGTTAGGGTTAGGGTTAGGGTTAGGGTTAGGGTTAGGGTTAGGGTTAGGGTTAGGGTTAGGGTTAGGGTTAGGGTTAGGG
>NW_028152692.1:0-18874 GCF_951799395.1 Argentina silus | reverse complement strand
TATACAGTTTGCTCCAAAACCACCTGCTAAGAATTGGTGACTCACTCAGCCTTCGCTTGAGCTCGATTCTAGACTGACAACTATGAACTATGAGCTGTGGAGTGGTAAAGCAATGTTAATTGCAGTTTTGGTGTTTCCCCCCCCCCCCCCCAGATAACTCCCTGCCTTCTGCGTATCAACTGCAGTATTGTTTGTGTTGTCAAGTGGCGGGCGTCTCCTTTCCTCGACTTTATATACAGTGCAGAGGGCTGGTTCCTTCGCTTACGGCCATACCACGCTGAACACGCCCGATCTCGTCCGATCTCGGAAGCTAAGCAGAGTCGGGCCGGGTTAGTACTTAGATGGGAGACCGCCTGGGAATACCCGGTGCAGTAAGCTTTTCCTTATTTCGACCAGTAGGGTGTACTATTGTATCACCCCTGTAGTTTGAACAGTGCTGTAGTGTGAACACAGCTCCAGTTTCATATTGCTGTTTTGAACAGTTTATACAGTTTGCTCCAAAACCACCTGCTAAGAATTGGTGACTCACTCAGCCTTCGCTTGAGCTCGATTCTAGACTGACAACTATGAACTATGAGCTGTGGAGTGGTAAAGCAATGTTAATTGCAGTTTTGGTGTTTCCCCCCCCCCCCCCCAGATAACTCCCTGCCTTCTGCGTATCAACTGCAGTATTGTTTGTGTTGTCAAGTGGCGGGCGTCTCCTTTCCTCGACTTTATATACAGTGCAGAGGGCTGGTTCCTTCGCTTACGGCCATACCACGCTGAACACGCCCGATCTCGTCCGATCTCGGAAGCTAAGCAGAGTCGGGCCGGGTTAGTACTTAGATGGGAGACCGCCTGGGAATACCCGGTGCAGTAAGCTTTTCCTTATTTCGACCAGTAGGGTGTACTATTGTATCACCCCTGTAGTTTGAACAGTGCTGTAGTGTGAACACAGCTCCAGTTTCATATTGCTGTTTTGAACAGTTTATACAGTTTGCTCCAAAACCACCTGCTAAGAATTGGTGACTCACTCAGCCTTCGCTTGAGCTCGATTCTAGACTGACAACTATGAACTATGAGCTGTGGAGTGGTAAAGCAATGTTAATTGCAGTTTTGGTGTTTCCCCCCCCCCCCCCCCCAGATAACTCCCTGCCTTCTGCGTATCAACTGCAGTATTGTTTGTGTTGTCAAGTGGCGGGCGTCTCCTTTCCTCGACTTTATATACAGTGCAGAGGGCTGGTTCCTTCGCTTACGGCCATACCACGCTGAACACGCCCGATCTCGTCCGATCTCGGAAGCTAAGCAGAGTCGGGCCGGGTTAGTACTTAGATGGGAGACCGCCTGGGAATACCCGGTGCAGTAAGCTTTTCCTTATTTCGACCAGTAGGGTGTACTATTGTATCACCCCTGTAGTTTGAACAGTGCTGTAGTGTGAACACAGCTCCAGTTTCATATTGCTGTTTTGAACAGTTTATACAGTTTGCTCCAAAACCACCTGCTAAGAATTGGTGACTCACTCAGCCTTCGCTTGAGCTCGATTCTAGACTGACAACTATGAACTATGAGCTGTGGAGTGGTAAAGCAATGTTAATTGCAGTTTTGGTGTTTCCCCCCCCCCCCCCCAGATAACTCCCTGCCTTCTGCGTATCAACTGCAGTATTGTTTGTGTTGTCAAGTGGCGGGCGTCTCCTTTCCTCGACTTTATATACAGTGCAGAGGGCTGGTTCCTTCGCTTACGGCCATACCACGCTGAACACGCCCGATCTCGTCCGATCTCGGAAGCTAAGCAGAGTCGGGCCGGGTTAGTACTTAGATGGGAGACCGCCTGGGAATACCCGGTGCAGTAAGCTTTTCCTTATTTCGACCAGTAGGGTGTACTATTGTATCACCCCTGTAGTTTGAACAGTGCTGTAGTGTGAACACAGCTCCAGTTTCATATTGCTGTTTTGAACAGTTTATACAGTTTGCTCCAAAACCACCTGCTAAGAATTGGTGACTCACTCAGCCTTCGCTTGAGCTCGATTCTAGACTGACAACTATGAACTATGAGCTGTGGAGTGGTAAAGCAATGTTAATTGCAGTTTTGGTGTTTCCCCCCCCCCCCCCCCAGATAACTCCCTGCCTTCTGCGTATCAACTGCAGTATTGTTTGTGTTGTCAAGTGGCGGGCGTCTCCTTTCCTCGACTTTATATACAGTGCAGAGGGCTGGTTCCTTCGCTTACGGCCATACCACGCTGAACACGCCCGATCTCGTCCGATCTCGGAAGCTAAGCAGAGTCGGGCCGGGTTAGTACTTAGATGGGAGACCGCCTGGGAATACCCGGTGCAGTAAGCTTTTCCTTATTTCGACCAGTAGGGTGTACTATTGTATCACCCCTGTAGTTTGAACAGTGCTGTAGTGTGAACACAGCTCCAGTTTCATATTGCTGTTTTGAACAGTTTATACAGTTTGCTCCAAAACCACCTGCTAAGAATTGGTGACTCACTCAGCCTTCGCTTGAGCTCGATTCTAGACTGACAACTATGAACTATGAGCTGTGGAGTGGTAAAGCAATGTTAATTGCAGTTTTGGTGTTTCCCCCCCCCCCCCCCAGATAACTCCCTGCCTTCTGCGTATCAACTGCAGTATTGTTTGTGTTGTCAAGTGGCGGGCGTCTCCTTTCCTCGACTTTATATACAGTGCAGAGGGCTGGTTCCTTCGCTTACGGCCATACCACGCTGAACACGCCCGATCTCGTCCGATCTCGGAAGCTAAGCAGAGTCGGGCCGGGTTAGTACTTAGATGGGAGACCGCCTGGGAATACCCGGTGCAGTAAGCTTTTCCTTATTTCGACCAGTAGGGTGTACTATTGTATCACCCCTGTAGTTTGAACAGTGCTGTAGTGTGAACACAGCTCCAGTTTCATATTGCTGTTTTGAACAGTTTATACAGTTTGCTCCAAAACCACCTGCTAAGAATTGGTGACTCACTCAGCCTTCGCTTGAGCTCGATTCTAGACTGACAACTATGAACTATGAGCTGTGGAGTGGTAAAGCAATGTTAATTGCAGTTTTGGTGTTTCCCCCCCCCCCCCCCAGATAACTCCCTGCCTTCTGCGTATCAACTGCAGTATTGTTTGTGTTGTCAAGTGGCGGGCGTCTCCTTTCCTCGACTTTATATACAGTGCAGAGGGCTGGTTCCTTCGCTTACGGCCATACCACGCTGAACACGCCCGATCTCGTCCGATCTCGGAAGCTAAGCAGAGTCGGGCCGGGTTAGTACTTAGATGGGAGACCGCCTGGGAATACCCGGTGCAGTAAGCTTTTCCTTATTTCGACCAGTAGGGTGTACTATTGTATCACCCCTGTAGTTTGAACAGTGCTGTAGTGTGAACACAGCTCCAGTTTCATATTGCTGTTTTGAACAGTTTATACAGTTTGCTCCAAAACCACCTGCTAAGAATTGGTGACTCACTCAGCCTTCGCTTGAGCTCGATTCTAGACTGACAACTATGAACTATGAGCTGTGGAGTGGTAAAGCAATGTTAATTGCAGTTTTGGTGTTTCCCCCCCCCCCCCCCCAGATAACTCCCTGCCTTCTGCGTATCAACTGCAGTATTGTTTGTGTTGTCAAGTGGCGGGCGTCTCCTTTCCTCGACTTTATATACAGTGCAGAGGGCTGGTTCCTTCGCTTACGGCCATACCACGCTGAACACGCCCGATCTCGTCCGATCTCGGAAGCTAAGCAGAGTCGGGCCGGGTTAGTACTTAGATGGGAGACCGCCTGGGAATACCCGGTGCAGTAAGCTTTTCCTTATTTCGACCAGTAGGGTGTACTATTGTATCACCCCTGTAGTTTGAACAGTGCTGTAGTGTGAACACAGCTCCAGTTTCATATTGCTGTTTTGAACAGTTTATACAGTTTGCTCCAAAACCACCTGCTAAGAATTGGTGACTCACTCAGCCTTCGCTTGAGCTCGATTCTAGACTGACAACTATGAACTATGAGCTGTGGAGTGGTAAAGCAATGTTAATTGCAGTTTTGGTGTTTCCCCCCCCCCCCCCCCAGATAACTCCCTGCCTTCTGCGTATCAACTGCAGTATTGTTTGTGTTGTCAAGTGGCGGGCGTCTCCTTTCCTCGACTTTATATACAGTGCAGAGGGCTGGTTCCTTCGCTTACGGCCATACCACGCTGAACACGCCCGATCTAGTCCGATCTCGGAAGCTAAGCAGAGTCGGGCCGGGTTAGTACTTAGATGGGAGACCGCCTGGGAATACCCGGTGCAGTAAGCTTTTCCTTATTTCGACCAGTAGGGTGTACTATTGTATCACCCCTGTAGTTTGAACAGTGCTGTAGTGTGAACACAGCTCCAGTTTCATATTGCTGTTTTGAACAGTTTATACAGTTTGCTCCAAAACCACCTGCTAAGAATTGGTGACTCACTCAGCCTTCGCTTGAGCTCGATTCTAGACTGACAACTATGAACTATGAGCTGTGGAGTGGTAAAGCAATGTTAATTGCAGTTTTGGTGTTTCCCCCCCCCCCCCCCCAGATAACTCCCTGCCTTCTGCGTATCAACTGCAGTATTGTTTGTGTTGTCAAGTGGCGGGCGTCTCCTTTCCTCGACTTTATATACAGTGCAGAGGGCTGGTTCCTTCGCTTACGGCCATACCACGCTGAACACGCCCGATCTCGTCCGATCTCGGAAGCTAAGCAGAGTCGGGCCGGGTTAGTACTTAGATGGGAGACCGCCTGGGAATACCCGGTGCAGTAAGCTTTTCCTTATTTCGACCAGTAGGGTGTACTATTGTATCACCCCTGTAGTTTGAACAGTGCTGTAGTGTGAACACAGCTCCAGTTTCATATTGCTGTTTTGAACAGTTTATACAGTTTGCTCCAAAACCACCTGCTAAGAATTGGTGACTCACTCAGCCTTCGCTTGAGCTCGATTCTAGACTGACAACTATGAACTATGAGCTGTGGAGTGGTAAAGCAATGTTAATTGCAGTTTTGGTGTTTCCCCCCCCCCCCCCCCAGATAACTCCCTGCCTTCTGCGTATCAACTGCAGTATTGTTTGTGTTGTCAAGTGGCGGGCGTCTCCTTTCCTCGACTTTATATACAGTGCAGAGGGCTGGTTCCTTCGCTTACGGCCATACCACGCTGAACACGCCCGATCTCGTCCGATCTCGGAAGCTAAGCAGAGTCGGGCCGGGTTAGTACTTAGATGGGAGACCGCCTGGGAATACCCGGTGCAGTAAGCTTTTCCTTATTTCGACCAGTAGGGTGTACTATTGTATCACCCCTGTAGTTTGAACAGTGCTGTAGTGTGAACACAGCTCCAGTTTCATATTGCTGTTTTGAACAGTTTATACAGTTTGCTCCAAAACCACCTGCTAAGAATTGGTGACTCACTCAGCCTTCGCTTGAGCTCGATTCTAGACTGACAACTATGAACTATGAGCTGTGGAGTGGTAAAGCAATGTTAATTGCAGTTTTGGTGTTTCCCCCCCCCCCCCCCAGATAACTCCCTGCCTTCTGCGTATCAACTGCAGTATTGTTTGTGTTGTCAAGTGGCGGGCGTCTCCTTTCCTCGACTTTATATACAGTGCAGAGGGCTGGTTCCTTCGCTTACGGCCATACCACGCTGAACACGCCCGATCTCGTCCGATCTCGGAAGCTAAGCAGAGTCGGGCCGGGTTAGTACTTAGATGGGAGACCGCCTGGGAATACCCGGTGCAGTAAGCTTTTCCTTATTTCGACCAGTAGGGTGTACTATTGTATCACCCCTGTAGTTTGAACAGTGCTGTAGTGTGAACACAGCTCCAGTTTCATATTGCTGTTTTGAACAGTTTATACAGTTTGCTCCAAAACCACCTGCTAAGAATTGGTGACTCACTCAGCCTTCGCTTGAGCTCGATTCTAGACTGACAACTATGAACTATGAGCTGTGGAGTGGTAAAGCAATGTTAATTGCAGTTTTGGTGTTTCCCCCCCCCCCCCCCAGATAACTCCCTGCCTTCTGCGTATCAACTGCAGTATTGTTTGTGTTGTCAAGTGGCGGGCGTCTCCTTTCCTCGACTTTATATACAGTGCAGAGGGCTGGTTCCTTCGCTTACGGCCATACCACGCTGAACACGCCCGATCTCGTCCGATCTCGGAAGCTAAGCAGAGTCGGGCCGGGTTAGTACTTAGATGGGAGACCGCCTGGGAATACCCGGTGCAGTAAGCTTTTCCTTATTTCGACCAGTAGGGTGTACTATTGTATCACCCCTGTAGTTTGAACAGTGCTGTAGTGTGAACACAGCTCCAGTTTCATATTGCTGTTTTGAACAGTTTATACAGTTTGCTCCAAAACCACCTGCTAAGAATTGGTGACTCACTCAGCCTTCGCTTGAGCTCGATTCTAGACTGACAACTATGAACTATGAGCTGTGGAGTGGTAAAGCAATGTTAATTGCAGTTTTGGTGTTTCCCCCCCCCCCCCCCCAGATAACTCCCTGCCTTCTGCGTATCAACTGCAGTATTGTTTGTGTTGTCAAGTGGCGGGCGTCTCCTTTCCTCGACTTTATATACAGTGCAGAGGGCTGGTTCCTTCGCTTACGGCCATACCACGCTGAACACGCCCGATCTCGTCCGATCTCGGAAGCTAAGCAGAGTCGGGCCGGGTTAGTACTTAGAATGGGAGACCGCCTGGGAATACCCGGTGCAGTAAGCTTTTCCTTATTTCGACCAGTAGGGTGTACTATTGTATCACCCCTGTAGTTTGAACAGTGCTGTAGTGTGAACACAGCTCCAGTTTCATATTGCTGTTTTGAACAGTTTATACAGTTTGCTCCAAAACCACCTGCTAAGAATTGGTGACTCACTCAGCCTTCGCTTGAGCTCGATTCTAGACTGACAACTATGAACTATGAGCTGTGGAGTGGTAAAGCAATGTTAATTGCAGTTTTGGTGTTTCCCCCCCCCCCCCCCCAGATAACTCCCTGCCTTCTGCGTATCAACTGCAGTATTGTTTGTGTTGTCAAGTGGCGGGCGTCTCCTTTCCTCGACTTTATATACAGTGCAGAGGGCTGGTTCCTTCGCTTACGGCCATACCACGCTGAACACGCCCGATCTCGTCCGATCTCGGAAGCTAAGCAGAGTCGGGCCGGGTTAGTACTTAGATGGGAGACCGCCTGGGAATACCCGGTGCAGTAAGCTTTTCCTTATTTCGACCAGTAGGGTGTACTATTGTATCACCCCTGTAGTTTGAACAGTGCTGTAGTGTGAACACAGCTCCAGTTTCATATTGCTGTTTTGAACAGTTTATACAGTTTGCTCCAAAACCACCTGCTAAGAATTGGTGACTCACTCAGCCTTCGCTTGAGCTCGATTCTAGACTGACAACTATGAACTATGAGCTGTGGAGTGGTAAAGCAATGTTAATTGCAGTTTTGGTGTTTCCCCCCCCCCCCCCCAGATAACTCCCTGCCTTCTGCGTATCAACTGCAGTATTGTTTGTGTTGTCAAGTGGCGGGCGTCTCCTTTCCTCGACTTTATATACAGTGCAGAGGGCTGGTTCCTTCGCTTACGGCCATACCACGCTGAACACCGATCTCGTCCGATCTCGGAAGCTAAGCAGAGTCGGGCCGGGTTAGTACTTAGATGGGAGACCGCCTGGGAATACCCGGTGCAGTAAGCTTTTCCTTATTTCGACCAGTAGGGTGTACTATTGTATCACCCCTGTAGTTTGAACAGTGCTGTAGTGTGAACACAGCTCCAGTTTCATATTGCTGTTTTGAACAGTTTATACAGTTTGCTCCAAAACCACCTGCTAAGAATTGGTGACTCACTCAGCCTTCGCTTGAGCTCGATTCTAGACTGACAACTATGAACTATGAGCTGTGGAGTGGTAAAGCAATGTTAATTGCAGTTTTGGTGTTTCCCCCCCCCCCCCCCAGATAACTCCCTGCCTTCTGCGTATCAACTGCAGTATTGTTTGTGTTGTCAAGTGGCGGGCGTCTCCTTTCCTCGACTTTATATACAGTGCAGAGGGCTGGTTCCTTCGCTTACGGCCATACCACGCTGAACACGCCCGATCTCGTCCGATCTCGGAAGCTAAGCAGAGTCGGGCCGGGTTAGTACTTAGATGGGAGACCGCCTGGGAATACCCGGTGCAGTAAGCTTTTCCTTATTTCGACCAGTAGGGTGTACTATTGTATCACCCCTGTAGTTTGAACAGTGCTGTAGTGTGAACACAGCTCCAGTTTCATATTGCTGTTTTGAACAGTTTATACAGTTTGCTCCAAAACCACCTGCTAAGAATTGGTGACTCACTCAGCCTTCGCTTGAGCTCGATTCTAGACTGACAACTATGAACTATGAGCTGTGGAGTGGTAAAGCAATGTTAATTGCAGTTTTGGTGTTTCCCCCCCCCCCCCCCAGATAACTCCCTGCCTTCTGCGTATCAACTGCAGTATTGTTTGTGTTGTCAAGTGGCGGGCGTCTCCTTTCCTCGACTTTATATACAGTGCAGAGGGCTGGTTCCTTCGCTTACGGCCATACCACGCTGAACACGCCCGATCTCGTCCGATCTCGGAAGCTAAGCAGAGTCGGGCCGGGTTAGTACTTAGATGGGAGACCGCCTGGGAATACCCGGTGCAGTAAGCTTTTCCTTATTTCGACCAGTAGGGTGTACTATTGTATCACCCCTGTAGTTTGAACAGTGCTGTAGTGTGAACACAGCTCCAGTTTCATATTGCTGTTTTGAACAGTTTATACAGTTTGCTCCAAAACCACCTGCTAAGAATTGGTGACTCACTCAGCCTTCGCTTGAGCTCGATTCTAGACTGACAACTATGAACTATGAGCTGTGGAGTGGTAAAGCAATGTTAATTGCAGTTTTGGTGTTTCCCCCCCCCCCCCCCAGATAACTCCCTGCCTTCTGCGTATCAACTGCAGTATTGTTTGTGTTGTCAAGTGGCGGGCGTCTCCTTTCCTCGACTTTATATACAGTGCAGAGGGCTGGTTCCTTCGCTTACGGCCATACCACGCTGAACACGCCCGATCTCGTCCGATCTCGGAAGCTAAGCAGAGTCGGGCCGGGTTAGTACTTAGATGGGAGACCGCCTGGGAATACCCGGTGCAGTAAGCTTTTCCTTATTTCGACCAGTAGGGTGTACTATTGTATCACCCCTGTAGTTTGAACAGTGCTGTAGTGTGAACACAGCTCCAGTTTCATATTGCTGTTTTGAACAGTTTATACAGTTTGCTCCAAAACCACCTGCTAAGAATTGGTGACTCACTCAGCCTTCGCTTGAGCTCGATTCTAGACTGACAACTATGAACTATGAGCTGTGGAGTGGTAAAGCAATGTTAATTGCAGTTTTGGTGTTTCCCCCCCCCCCCCCCAGATAACTCCCTGCCTTCTGCGTATCAACTGCAGTATTGTTTGTGTTGTCAAGTGGCGGGCGTCTCCTTTCCTCGACTTTATATACAGTGCAGAGGGCTGGTTCCTTCGCTTACGGCCATACCACGCTGAACACGCCCGATCTCGTCCGATCTCGGAAGCTAAGCAGAGTCGGGCCGGGTTAGTACTTAGATGGGAGACCGCCTGGGAATACCCGGTGCAGTAAGCTTTTCCTTATTTCGACCAGTAGGGTGTACTATTGTATCACCCCTGTAGTTTGAACAGTGCTGTAGTGTGAACACAGCTCCAGTTTCATATTGCTGTTTTGAACAGTTTATACAGTTTGCTCCAAAACCACCTGCTAAGAATTGGTGACTCACTCAGCCTTCGCTTGAGCTCGATTCTAGACTGACAACTATGAACTATGAGCTGTGGAGTGGTAAAGCAATGTTAATTGCAGTTTTGGTGTTTCCCCCCCCCCCCCCCAGATAACTCCCTGCCTTCTGCGTATCAACTGCAGTATTGTTTGTGTTGTCAAGTGGCGGGCGTCTCCTTTCCTCGACTTTATATACAGTGCAGAGGGCTGGTTCCTTCGCTTACGGCCATACCACGCTGAACACGCCCGATCTCGTCCGATCTCGGAAGCTAAGCAGAGTCGGGCCGGGTTAGTACTTAGATGGGAGACCGCCTGGGAATACCCGGTGCAGTAAGCTTTTCCTTATTTCGACCAGTAGGGTGTACTATTGTATCACCCCTGTAGTTTGAACAGTGCTGTAGTGTGAACACAGCTCCAGTTTCATATTGCTGTTTTGAACAGTTTATACAGTTTGCTCCAAAACCACCTGCTAAGAATTGGTGACTCACTCAGCCTTCGCTTGAGCTCGATTCTAGACTGACAACTATGAACTATGAGCTGTGGAGTGGTAAAGCAATGTTAATTGCAGTTTTGGTGTTTCCCCCCCCCCCCCCCAGATAACTCCCTGCCTTCTGCGTATCAACTGCAGTATTGTTTGTGTTGTCAAGTGGCGGGCGTCTCCTTTCCTCGACTTTATATACAGTGCAGAGGGCTGGTTCCTTCGCTTACGGCCATACCACGCTGAACACGCCCGATCTCGTCCGATCTCGGAAGCTAAGCAGAGTCGGGCCGGGTTAGTACTTAGATGGGAGACCGCCTGGGAATACCCGGTGCAGTAAGCTTTTCCTTATTTCGACCAGTAGGGTGTACTATTGTATCACCCCTGTAGTTTGAACAGTGCTGTAGTGTGAACACAGCTCCAGTTTCATATTGCTGTTTTGAACAGTTTATACAGTTTGCTCCAAAACCACCTGCTAAGAATTGGTGACTCACTCAGCCTTCGCTTGAGCTCGATTCTAGACTGACAACTATGAACTATGAGCTGTGGAGTGGTAAAGCAATGTTAATTGCAGTTTTGGTGTTTCCCCCCCCCCCCCCCAGATAACTCCCTGCCTTCTGCGTATCAACTGCAGTATTGTTTGTGTTGTCAAGTGGCGGGCGTCTCCTTTCCTCGACTTTATATACAGTGCAGAGGGCTGGTTCCTTCGCTTACGGCCATACCACGCTGAACACGCCCGATCTCGTCCGATCTCGGAAGCTAAGCAGAGTCGGGCCGGGTTAGTACTTAGATGGGAGACCGCCTGGGAATACCCGGTGCAGTAAGCTTTTCCTTATTTCGACCAGTAGGGTGTACTATTGTATCACCCCTGTAGTTTGAACAGTGCTGTAGTGTGAACACAGCTCCAGTTTCATATTGCTGTTTTGAACAGTTTATACAGTTTGCTCCAAAACCACCTGCTAAGAATTGGTGACTCACTCAGCCTTCGCTTGAGCTCGATTCTAGACTGACAACTATGAACTATGAGCTGTGGAGTGGTAAAGCAATGTTAATTGCAGTTTTGGTGTTTCCCCCCCCCCCCCCCAGATAACTCCCTGCCTTCTGCGTATCAACTGCAGTATTGTTTGTGTTGTCAAGTGGCGGGCGTCTCCTTTCCTCGACTTTATATACAGTGCAGAGGGCTGGTTCCTTCGCTTACGGCCATACCACGCTGAACACGCCCGATCTCGTCCGATCTCGGAAGCTAAGCAGAGTCGGGCCGGGTTAGTACTTAGATGGGAGACCGCCTGGGAATACCCGGTGCAGTAAGCTTTTCCTTATTTCGACCAGTAGGGTGTACTATTGTATCACCCCTGTAGTTTGAACAGTGCTGTAGTGTGAACACAGCTCCAGTTTCATATTGCTGTTTTGAACAGTTTATACAGTTTGCTCCAAAACCACCTGCTAAGAATTGGTGACTCACTCAGCCTTCGCTTGAGCTCGATTCTAGACTGACAACTATGAACTATGAGCTGTGGAGTGGTAAAGCAATGTTAATTGCAGTTTTGGTGTTTCCCCCCCCCCCCCCCAGATAACTCCCTGCCTTCTGCGTATCAACTGCAGTATTGTTTGTGTTGTCAAGTGGCGGGCGTCTCCTTTCCTCGACTTTATATACAGTGCAGAGGGCTGGTTCCTTCGCTTACGGTCATACCACGCTGAACACGCCCGATCTCGTCCGATCTCGGAAGCTAAGCAGAGTCGGGCCGGGTTAGTACTTAGATGGGAGACCGCCTGGGAATACCCGGTGCAGTAAGCTTTTCCTTATTTCGACCAGTAGGGTGTACTATTGTATCACCCCTGTAGTTTGAACAGTGCTGTAGTGTGAACACAGCTCCAGTTTCATATTGCTGTTTTGAACAGTTTATACAGTTTGCTCCAAAACCACCTGCTAAGAATTGGTGACTCACTCAGCCTTCGCTTGAGCTCGATTCTAGACTGACAACTATGAACTATGAGCTGTGGAGTGGTAAAGCAATGTTAATTGCAGTTTTGGTGTTTCCCCCCCCCCCCCCCAGATAACTCCCTGCCTTCTGCGTATCAACTGCAGTATTGTTTGTGTTGTCAAGTGGCGGGCGTCTCCTTTCCTCGACTTTATATACAGTGCAGAGGGCTGGTTCCTTCGCTTACGGCCATACCACGCTGAACACGCCCGATCTCGTCCGATCTCGGAAGCTAAGCAGAGTCGGGCCGGGTTAGTACTTAGATGGGAGACCGCCTGGGAATACCCGGTGCAGTAAGCTTTTCCTTATTTCGACCAGTAGGGTGTACTATTGTATCACCCCTGTAGTTTGAACAGTGCTGTAGTGTGAACACAGCTCCAGTTTCATATTGCTGTTTTGAACAGTTTATACAGTTTGCTCCAAAACCACCTGCTAAGAATTGGTGACTCACTCAGCCTTCGCTTGAGCTCGATTCTAGACTGACAACTATGAACTATGAGCTGTGGAGTGGTAAAGCAATGTTAATTGCAGTTTTGGTGTTTCCCCCCCCCCCCCCCAGATAACTCCCTGCCTTCTGCGTATCAACTGCAGTATTGTTTGTGTTGTCAAGTGGCGGGCGTCTCCTTTCCTCGACTTTATATACAGTGCAGAGGGCTGGTTCCTTCGCTTACGGCCATACCACGCTGAACACGCCCGATCTCGTCCGATCTCGGAAGCTAAGCAGAGTCGGGCCGGGTTAGTACTTAGATGGGAGACCGCCTGGGAATACCCGGTGCAGTAAGCTTTTCCTTATTTCGACCAGTAGGGTGTACTATTGTATCACCCCTGTAGTTTGAACAGTGCTGTAGTGTGAACACAGCTCCAGTTTCATATTGCTGTTTTGAACAGTTTATACAGTTTGCTCCAAAACCACCTGCTAAGAATTGGTGACTCACTCAGCCTTCGCTTGAGCTCGATTCTAGACTGACAACTATGAACTATGAGCTGTGGAGTGGTAAAGCAATGTTAATTGCAGTTTTGGTGTTTCCCCCCCCCCCCCCCAGATAACTCCCTGCCTTCTGCGTATCAACTGCAGTATTGTTTGTGTTGTCAAGTGGCGGGCGTCTCCTTTCCTCGACTTTATATACAGTGCAGAGGGCTGGTTCCTTCGCTTACGGCCATACCACGCTGAACACGCCCGATCTCGTCCGATCTCGGAAGCTAAGCAGAGTCGGGCCGGGTTAGTACTTAGATGGGAGACCGCCTGGGAATACCCGGTGCAGTAAGCTTTTCCTTATTTCGACCAGTAGGGTGTACTATTGTATCACCCCTGTAGTTTGAACAGTGCTGTAGTGTGAACACAGCTCCAGTTTCATATTGCTGTTTTGAACAGTTTATACAGTTTGCTCCAAAACCACCTGCTAAGAATTGGTGACTCACTCAGCCTTCGCTTGAGCTCGATTCTAGACTGACAACTATGAACTATGAGCTGTGGAGTGGTAAAGCAATGTTAATTGCAGTTTTGGTGTTTCCCCCCCCCCCCCCCAGATAACTCCCTGCCTTCTGCGTATCAACTGCAGTATTGTTTGTGTTGTCAAGTGGCGGGCGTCTCCTTTCCTCGACTTTATATACAGTGCAGAGGGCTGGTTCCTTCGCTTACGGCCATACCACGCTGAACACGCCCGATCTCGTCCGATCTCGGAAGCTAAGCAGAGTCGGGCCGGGTTAGTACTTAGATGGGAGACCGCCTGGGAATACCCGGTGCAGTAAGCTTTTCCTTATTTCGACCAGTAGGGTGTACTATTGTATCACCCCTGTAGTTTGAACAGTGCTGTAGTGTGAACACAGCTCCAGTTTCATATTGCTGTTTTGAACAGTTTATACAGTTTGCTCCAAAACCACCTGCTAAGAATTGGTGACTCACTCAGCCTTCGCTTGAGCTCGATTCTAGACTGACAACTATGAACTATGAGCTGTGGAGTGGTAAAGCAATGTTAATTGCAGTTTTGGTGTTTCCCCCCCCCCCCCCCAGATAACTCCCTGCCTTCTGCGTATCAACTGCAGTATTGTTTGTGTTGTCAAGTGGCGGGCGTCTCCTTTCCTCGACTTTATATACAGTGCAGAGGGCTGGTTCCTTCGCTTACGGCCATACCACGCTGAACACGCCCGATCTCGTCCGATCTCGGAAGCTAAGCAGAGTCGGGCCGGGTTAGTACTTAGATGGGAGACCGCCTGGGAATACCCGGTGCAGTAAGCTTTTCCTTATTTCGACCAGTAGGGTGTACTATTGTATCACCCCTGTAGTTTGAACAGTGCTGTAGTGTGAACACAGCTCCAGTTTCATATTGCTGTTTTGAACAGTTTATACAGTTTGCTCCAAAACCACCTGCTAAGAATTGGTGACTCACTCAGCCTTCGCTTGAGCTCGATTCTAGACTGACAACTATGAACTATGAGCTGTGGAGTGGTAAAGCAATGTTAATTGCAGTTTTGGTGTTTCCCCCCCCCCCCCCCAGATAACTCCCTGCCTTCTGCGTATCAACTGCAGTATTGTTTGTGTTGTCAAGTGGCGGGCGTCTCCTTTCCTCGACTTTATATACAGTGCAGAGGGCTGGTTCCTTCGCTTACGGCCATACCACGCTGAACACGCCCGATCTCGTCCGATCTCGGAAGCTAAGCAGAGTCGGGCCGGGTTAGTACTTAGATGGGAGACCGCCTGGGAATACCCGGTGCAGTAAGCTTTTCCTTATTTCGACCAGTAGGGTGTACTATTGTATCACCCCTGTAGTTTGAACAGTGCTGTAGTGTGAACACAGCTCCAGTTTCATATTGCTGTTTTGAACAGTTTATACAGTTTGCTCCAAAACCACCTGCTAAGAATTGGTGACTCACTCAGCCTTCGCTTGAGCTCGATTCTAGACTGACAACTATGAACTATGAGCTGTGGAGTGGTAAAGCAATGTTAATTGCAGTTTTGGTGTTTCCCCCCCCCCCCCCCAGATAACTCCCTGCCTTCTGCGTATCAACTGCAGTATTGTTTGTGTTGTCAAGTGGCGGGCGTCTCCTTTCCTCGACTTTATATACAGTGCAGAGGGCTGGTTCCTTCGCTTACGGCCATACCACGCTGAACACGCCCGATCTCGTCCGATCTCGGAAGCTAAGCAGAGTCGGGCCGGGTTAGTACTTAGATGGGAGACCGCCTGGGAATACCCGGTGCAGTAAGCTTTTCCTTATTTCGACCAGTAGGGTGTACTATTGTATCACCCCTGTAGTTTGAACAGTGCTGTAGTGTGAACACAGCTCCAGTTTCATATTGCTGTTTTGAACAGTTTATACAGTTTGCTCCAAAACCACCTGCTAAGAATTGGTGACTCACTCAGCCTTCGCTTGAGCTCGATTCTAGACTGACAACTATGAACTATGAGCTGTGGAGTGGTAAAGCAATGTTAATTGCAGTTTTGGTGTTTCCCCCCCCCCCCCCCAGATAACTCCCTGCCTTCTGCGTATCAACTGCAGTATTGTTTGTGTTGTCAAGTGGCGGGCGTCTCCTTTCCTCGACTTTATATACAGTGCAGAGGGCTGGTTCCTTCGCTTACGGCCATACCACGCTGAACACGCCCGATCTCGTCCGATCTCGGAAGCTAAGCAGAGTCGGGCCGGGTTAGTACTTAGATGGGAGACCGCCTGGGAATACCCGGTGCAGTAAGCTTTTCCTTATTTCGACCAGTAGGGTGTACTATTGTATCACCCCTGTAGTTTGAACAGTGCTGTAGTGTGAACACAGCTCCAGTTTCATATTGCTGTTTTGAACAGTTTATACAGTTTGCTCCAAAACCACCTGCTAAGAATTGGTGACTCACTCAGCCTTCGCTTGAGCTCGATTCTAGACTGACAACTATGAACTATGAGCTGTGGAGTGGTAAAGCAATGTTAATTGCAGTTTTGGTGTTTCCCCCCCCCCCCCCCAGATAACTCCCTGCCTTCTGCGTATCAACTGCAGTATTGTTTGTGTTGTCAAGTGGCGGGCGTCTCCTTTCCTCGACTTTATATACAGTGCAGAGGGCTGGTTCCTTCGCTTACGGCCATACCACGCTGAACACGCCCGATCTCGTCCGATCTCGGAAGCTAAGCAGAGTCGGGCCGGGTTAGTACTTAGATGGGAGACCGCCTGGGAATACCCGGTGCAGTAAGCTTTTCCTTATTTCGACCAGTAGGGTGTACTATTGTATCACCCCTGTAGTTTGAACAGTGCTGTAGTGTGAACACAGCTCCAGTTTCATATTGCTGTTTTGAACAGTTTATACAGTTTGCTCCAAAACCACCTGCTAAGAATTGGTGACTCACTCAGCCTTCGCTTGAGCTCGATTCTAGACTGACAACTATGAACTATGAGCTGTGGAGTGGTAAAGCAATGTTAATTGCAGTTTTGGTGTTTCCCCCCCCCCCCCCCAGATAACTCCCTGCCTTCTGCGTATCAACTGCAGTATTGTTTGTGTTGTCAAGTGGCGGGCGTCTCCTTTCCTCGACTTTATATACAGTGCAGAGGGCTGGTTCCTTCGCTTACGGCCATACCACGCTGAACACGCCCGATCTCGTCCGATCTCGGAAGCTAAGCAGAGTCGGGCCGGGTTAGTACTTAGATGGGAGACCGCCTGGGAATACCCGGTGCAGTAAGCTTTTCCTTATTTCGACCAGTAGGGTGTACTATTGTATCACCCCTGTAGTTTGAACAGTGCTGTAGTGTGAACACAGCTCCAGTTTCATATTGCTGTTTTGAACAGTTTATACAGTTTGCTCCAAAACCACCTGCTAAGAATTGGTGACTCACTCAGCCTTCGCTTGAGCTCGATTCTAGACTGACAACTATGAACTATGAGCTGTGGAGTGGTAAAGCAATGTTAATTGCAGTTTTGGTGTTTCCCCCCCCCCCCCCCAGATAACTCCCTGCCTTCTGCGTATCAACTGCAGTATTGTTTGTGTTGTCAAGTGGCGGGCGTCTCCTTTCCTCGACTTTATATACAGTGCAGAGGGCTGGTTCCTTCGCTTACGGCCATACCACGCTGAACACGCCCGATCTCGTCCGATCTCGGAAGCTAAGCAGAGTCGGGCCGGGTTAGTACTTAGATGGGAGACCGCCTGGGAATACCCGGTGCAGTAAGCTTTTCCTTATTTCGACCAGTAGGGTGTACTATTGTATCACCCCTGTAGTTTGAACAGTGCTGTAGTGTGAACACAGCTCCAGTTTCATATTGCTGTTTTGAACAGTTTATACAGTTTGCTCCAAAACCACCTGCTAAGAATTGGTGACTCACTCAGCCTTCGCTTGAGCTCGATTCTAGACTGACAACTATGAACTATGAGCTGTGGAGTGGTAAAGCAATGTTAATTGCAGTTTTGGTGTTTCCCCCCCCCCCCCCCAGATAACTCCCTGCCTTCTGCGTATCAACTGCAGTATTGTTTGTGTTGTCAAGTGGCGGGCGTCTCCTTTCCTCGACTTTATATACAGTGCAGAGGGCTGGTTCCTTCGCTTACGGCCATACCACGCTGAACACGCCCGATCTCGTCCGATCTCGGAAGCTAAGCAGAGTCGGGCCGGGTTAGTACTTAGATGGGAGACCGCCTGGGAATACCCGGTGCAGTAAGCTTTTCCTTATTTCGACCAGTAGGGTGTACTATTGTATCACCCCTGTAGTTTGAACAGTGCTGTAGTGTGAACACAGCTCCAGTTTCATATTGCTGTTTTGAACAGTTTATACAGTTTGCTCCAAAACCACCTGCTAAGAATTGGTGACTCACTCAGCCTTCGCTTGAGCTCGATTCTAGACTGACAACTATGAACTATGAGCTGTGGAGTGGTAAAGCAATGTTAATTGCAGTTTTGGTGTTTCCCCCCCCCCCCCCCAGATAACTCCCTGCCTTCTGCGTATCAACTGCAGTATTGTTTGTGTTGTCAAGTGGCGGGCGTCTCCTTTCCTCGACTTTATATACAGTGCAGAGGGCTGGTTCCTTCGCTTACGGCCATACCACGCTGAACACGCCCGATCTCGTCCGATCTCGGAAGCTAAGCAGAGTCGGGCCGGGTTAGTACTTAGATGGGAGACCGCCTGGGAATACCCGGTGCAGTAAGCTTTTCCTTATTTCGACCAGTAGGGTGTACTATTGTATCACCCCTGTAGTTTGAACAGTGCTGTAGTGTGAACACAGCTCCAGTTTCATATTGCTGTTTTGAACAGTTTATACAGTTTGCTCCAAAACCACCTGCTAAGAATTGGTGACTCACTCAGCCTTCGCTTGAGCTCGATTCTAGACTGACAACTATGAACTATGAGCTGTGGAGTGGTAAAGCAATGTTAATTGCAGTTTTGGTGTTTCCCCCCCCCCCCCCCAGATAACTCCCTGCCTTCTGCGTATCAACTGCAGTATTGTTTGTGTTGTCAAGTGGCGGGCGTCTCCTTTCCTCGACTTTATATACAGTGCAGAGGGCTGGTTCCTTCGCTTACGGCCATACCACGCTGAACACGCCCGATCTCGTCCGATCTCGGAAGCTAAGCAGAGTCGGGCCGGGTTAGTACTTAGATGGGAGACCGCCTGGGAATACCCGGTGCAGTAAGCTTTTCCTTATTTCGACCAGTAGGGTGTACTATTGTATCACCCCTGTAGTTTGAACAGTGCTGTAGTGTGAACACAGCTCCAGTTTCATATTGCTGTTT
>NW_028152693.1:7500-10897 GCF_951799395.1 Argentina silus | reverse complement strand
GCAGTAGCAGAGCAGACATGCTTCATTGGTGCGGCGTGCAGATCAGCAGGCTCCTTACCGCCTTTGTGTTCCGCTGCAGTGGGGGAGCGCATTCACCGTCGCGCCCGAGGGGAGAAGCCAGTACAAGTACTATCGTCCAATCAGCCGTCAGTGATTTCTGTCATCTTCTGAGTGCGCTGATGGTGATTTAGGACCAACCTGACAGAGGCACAGTGTTCTCTCCCCACACCACAGAACCACCTGGGCGGATTCCCCTCAGCGCTTTTGTTCCTTAAGACAAACACACTGTGGATTCTCTTCCAGAAGGACCGACAGACAAAAGGTGGATTACTGACAGACAAAAGGTGGATTACTACACAGTGACGCCTCGTGGGCTGGATGGAGGAACTTTCTTCTTTTTCTCTCTCTCAAGTTTCAGTATTATTTGCGTCTGGGAGGACACAGACTGACAGAAGTCCTGCTTAGCGGAACAACTGCTGTTCTCTGGACGAGGAAATATTCTTCTCCTCTTTGCCTGTACCATTCCTCATCCCTTCACCTTTCCTGTCCTGTCCTCTCCTCCCTGTGTGCGCCTCCTCTCCTCCCTGAGTGTGTGCCTCCTCTGTAAGACCCTGGCTCTGGGTCTGACACCAGAGGTTTTTACCCGCTTTTTACGTCCGGTAGTGTTGACTGGCAGCGTTCTGATGCTTTTCTCGATACGCTGACAGGCTGTGGATGGAGATGGTGACAGATTAGGGACAGTTGGGACATTTGACACGCCTGTTTGGCTTGCTGAACACCTGCTGTGGCAGTCTGACAGTTCTGTAGCTAGTCTGGCTAACGTGTGTCTCTCTCTCTCTGTTTGTGTGTTGGTGATATCTTGTTTGTCACCGTCCCTGAATCAAAGGTTACACTGGTGGAGTGTCTGGAGACAATACAGGCAGCGTGGACCTTTGAGAGCCCGGTGTGTTCAGAGATGTCCGGGCTGCAGGGTCCGTCTGGGGGATTACAGATAAGAGTTCAGGCTTTAACCGAGGTGGAGGCAGTAGCAGGGAAGACCAGGGAAGAAAGAGATTACTGTATCTTTCCACTTGAACATGATTTATCGTAAGAGACAGAGGCACAGAGAGAGAGAGAGAGAGAGAGAGAGAGAGACAGAGGGTAATCTCACGGTCCAGGGTTTGTGTCAATAAACTGAGATAGGCCACTTGAACAGGTGAAGGATGATTTAATGAGTGATTTAAATGAGAGGGGAAGCATCATACTGACAGACTCAACAAGCACGTTTCCATGAAGAGGACCCAGCCTAGACCAGTCCTAGACCGGTCCTAGACCAGTCCTAGACCAATCCTACTAGACCAGTCCTAGACCAATCCTACTAGACCAGTCCCAGACTAATCCTACTAGACCAGTCCTAGACCAGCCTAGACCAGTCTAGACCAGTCCAGCCTAGACCACCCCCCCTAAATCCTAAAACACTGAGAGCACAGAAACCATTTCAATGAAAAGCACATGGTCTTTAGTTATGGTCATCATTGACCATAAATAGTCTTGTATTTTCCCAATAGAACCACAAACGAAGGATTAAATTGATCTCTAAGTGGATTTGATATTGATTTTTGCACATAAGCGAGTAGGAGGTGTGTTTGATCTCTGCTCTGCACAGCCAGTAATTCAATTAGAATCTCCCACTCAGCGACAGACCAGAGCAGCAGCCTGCAGCCGCCCCGCTGACGGGGAAAACGTTGCTTAATTAATCAACGAACCACAACTGTCAAAACATCTGACGAGAGATCAAAAAGAAAACCCCACGCGAATCTACCAGCTTGTATCAACCCCCCCCAACACACAACTACACACACACACACACACACACACACACACACACACACACACACGTTGATACATGTGCACACACACATTCATTTTGTATGAAGAGTGTCTGCTGAAACAGCTTCCTCTTTTGAAGCGTCCTAAGCAGCGACACACACCGCCTGACACACACACACACCACACCACACAGCCTGACACACACACACACCACACCACACAGCCTGACACACACACACCACACCACACAGCCTGACACACACACACCACACCACACTGCCTGACACACACACACCACACCACACAGCCTGACACACACACACCACACCGCCTGACACACACACACCACACCGCCTAACAGACACACACCGCCTGACACACACACACCACACCGCCTGACACGCACACACCACACCGCCTAACAGACACACACCACCTGACACACACACACACCACACCACCTGACACACACACAGCACCTGACACACACACACACTGCCTGACACACACCGCCTGACACACACACACCACCTGACAGACACACACCACCTGACAGACACACACCGCCTGACAGAGGGGGAGCAGGAGAACACGCAGCTGTGTGTTACTGCCTCACTGTGCTGCGTGTGCAGGTGTGCGTGTTATTGGTTTCTGTCTTACACACACACACACACACACACACACACACACACACACACACACACACACACACACACACACACACACACACACACACACACACACACACACAGCTTATCTCAGCTCCACAGTGATGCGGCTCGAGATTCAAGGAGTGGATGGTTGAGTGAGCCTAGATCCTTCTCTTCTAACCCTCCTCTCCCCCCTCCCCCCTCCTCTCCCCCTCCCCCCCCCCCTCCTCCACCCCCCCTTCTCTCAGTGTGTGTTTGGAGATTGGGTGAGGGTGAGAAGGATCCTGAGGAGGTGAAGGAGAGCAGGAAGAGAGAGAAAGTATCAGGAGGAGGTGGAGGTGGAGTCCAGACCCAGGAGATCCTGGAGAGCAGAGAGGAGGAGAGGAGAGGAGAGGAGAGGAGGAAGGCCACTCAGTGTGGGAGTGACAGAGAGAAGAAAGTCTTTGATATCGGCTGTGTTAGCATCTGAAACTTTGATTGTGTTTGGTTGAGAGAGAGAGAGAGAACCTTATCTCAGCTCTGAGAACGGGAGACCTCGGGAGGCGCGTAGGAGGGTTCAGTCTGAGTTCTGCTGGGGTAAAAACCTCTCATCTCTCAGCAAACTGCAACGAGAACACAGACCTGGGGGGCATCCTCTACGCTTACTAGGCCATGTGTGTCAGGAGATATTGAAGAAGTCCTTGTATCATTTATTTAGTTGTTATTCAGTCTTCAGAGTACAAGAGAAATACCAGAAAACGAATCAACAGTCTGTTGTTTACAAAACCCCATCTTCAATTCCCCTGTGGCTTCCCTCATCCTTCGAATCCTCTCCTCCCCTCATCCCTCCTCTTCCGTTTCCTTCCCCCTCTCTGACTGAACAGTACCAGCACACGATGGAGAAGCTCAGAACAGAACCCTGAGACTGCAGTCCTCCCCACATGAAGGACAGACCCACC
>NW_028152694.1:0-12124 GCF_951799395.1 Argentina silus | reverse complement strand
TGCTGAAACGCCAGCTGCTTACTGCTTAACTGCTGCTGCTGAGAGAGGGAGGGAGAGAGACAGAGAGAGACAGAGAGAGAGAGAGAGAGAGAGAGAGGGGGGGGGGGGGGGGGGGGGGGGGTGAGGAGGGGAGAGATGTAGGGAAAGGGGGGGGGGGGGGACAGGAGAAAATTAGTCACTTTATTTTCCATAGGTTCCAAAGCAGCCTATTGGACACTGTGGATCAGGCCCATTCAATCAATGCATCTCTAACAAGGCCTAAAAGGCCTCCATCATTGTATCTAGCAATTGTATCGTCCATCTATCTGGCCAGAGTGAGTGTGGATTGGAAATAGAGCTGCACGTACTGTAAGACCCTGAGACCTCCAACACCCAGATCTTTCAATGGGGAAGATCTAAGGAGAAAGAGGGAGGGAGAGAGGGAGAGGAGGGAGGGAGGCAGGGGGTGATAGGGGTGAGTGTAGAGACTACATGGCGCACAGCGATAAAGTCTGTGCGTGTCGCAGTGATAAATGTCCCCTTTCCTGCCTTCCCTGTTTGAGACAGCCCTAGCCCAGTGTAACGCTGTTTGATGTCCCCCCGAGAGATGGACCTTATCTCAAGGAGATAACTGAGTGAGAACAGAGGAGAGGAGGGGGGGGGGGGGGGGGGGGGGGGGGGAGGGGGGGAAAAAATAAATAAATACAGGCTTTGCTAGGGGTGAGAGGCGATCGGTGGCTCCTCGCTGTGTGTGTATGTGTGTGTGTGAGTGTGTGTGTGTGAGAGTGTGAGTGTGAGTGTGCGCGGTGGCGGCAGTGGCTGGCAACTCTTTGAACAGACAGGAGGAACTCACAGGAAGGGCAGCTAGGTCACTTCCTGCCAGACTGGGTGTCTGGGGAGAGGAGGGAAGAGGGGGAGGAACAGGCGGGGTGGGTGGGGGGGCACTGTGTCAGCACAACAGGCATTCCTCAAGAAAAGAAAAAGAAAAGCATGCCTTTTCCAGTAGGACAGTCCCCCCCCCCCCCCCCCCCCGACTCAATGTCAGCTTCTTGTTCACTTGAATTCTTCTTTCGCAGATTTGAAAGCTTTTCACACCCTCTCAACAACTGATGCTTTACTAAAGCACAGGTACGAGGATCTCCTGATGGTCATCTTGCAGCATTTTGAGGCTGTATGCTACTTTCCCAAACAGGACCACGCCAAGGGAGATCAATGTCCAGAGGAAACAAAACTTTGGAAACACCAGCCACAGCCATGCCCACACCCTTCAAACTCTCTCTCTCTTCTCTCTCTCTCTCTCTCTTTCACTGTGTCCGTTTCTGTCTCTTTCTTTCTCCCCCTCTGCCCATCTCTCCCCCCTACCCTCCTCCTTGTCTGTCCGTTTCATCTCTCCCCTCTCTCTCTGTCTCCCTCCCTCCTGAGATGCGGTTGTGGTTCTTTAACACATTGTGTGTGTGTGTGTGTGTGTGTGTGTGTGTGTGTGTGTGTGTGCATGTATGTGTGTGTGTTCTGTTTACATTAGCTGCGGCTGAGTGACCAAAGCTAGCGCAGAGTAACAGGCTGTCAATGTGATTTATGAGCACATCACACACTGTCTGAGCCTGCCAGTCACACACACACACACACACACACACGCTCACACACACACGCTCACACACCAGTCCCAAACGTCTACTCTGACAGACAGAGTCACTTCATTAAGCTGACTTCTGACCAGTCCCAAACGCAAGCGTCACACACACATATAAACACACAATGCTGCACGCACAGAAACAATCTCTCTCTCTCTCTCTCTCTCTCTCTCTCTCTCCCTCCCTCCCTCTAAGCATTGCTTCCACACTGAAAAGAAACAGTGGGACAATTTGAGAAAAGAGGGGAAAAAAAGAGAAGAGGGCAAAAAGTCATAGTCATCGATGCACAAACACTCAAAAAAGCACAGGGAGATTTACCATTTTCTCCTCACTCTCTTCCCCCCTTCCTTCTCCCTCTTTCTCCCCTCCTCCCCTCCCTCTCTCTGTCTCCGCCCTGTTCTCTCTTTCTGCCCTCTCCTCTGTGTCTCCTTCTCTGTTTGCTCCCCTGTTGATCGAGACCATCAGAGAATACAAAGCTTTCCCAGTTAAAAGAAAATCTCTCCATTCATCCATGTGATTAATCCATATCACTTGGTATCGTGACGGATGTGAATAACAGGTTGAGTAACTGTCGACTCAGCATGGAGCAGCGTTTATTCAAATCTAGGCCTCAAGGTCTTTTCTCACTGGCAATGAACTTGATTGGCCAGGGAGCCAGTAGCGGGTGTCCCAGGTCTGAATCTAGTTCCTGATTGGAGGTGAAAAGAAGGAAACCAGCAGTGATGCTACCCTCCCACCTCCCCTGTCATACACCGTCTGACCAGTAGGAGTAGTCCGCTGTAGGAGTCAGTAACTGGACTCAGGATGCTCAGCCTTGTGAGACATGTTTCGTGTGTGTGAGTGAGAGGCATTGAACTAGACCCGGGTGGGATTCGTTCTTTTCTTCCTGGCACTTCAATACCGATGACTGTCACTGAGAACGTCCACACCTGGTTAATATAGTCTAACCTGTGGTAAAGACATTGAGTTAGACTGGTGATAGCCACCAGACTCTTAAGTTACACTGGTGTAGCTGGTAGCTTGTAGCGTCAGCTGTAAGATTGCTCAAGGGACGATAAATCCCCCCCCCCCCCCCCCCCCCCCCAACTGTGTGTGTGTGCGATGAATCGTCACACATCAACTGTTCCTGTCTCCCCTGTGTGTGTGTATGTGTGTGTGTGTCCCGTGAGAGTGTGTGTGTATGTGACCAGTGTTTGCTCTTGTCTGGTTCTAACAGGAAAACAAACCAGAGAAAAGGGACAGGAGCAAGGGGGGAAAAAAAAAAAAAAAAAAAAAAGAGAGAGAGAATCAGACACTCTCAACATGCAAGTCAACCACAACTGGTTTGCTTTGGTCACGGTCGAGTTGTCTGACCGCTGTAGGCGAGGGCCCACTGGGAGAGGGGGATGAGAGGGGGAGAGGAGAGGAGGGAGAGAGGGAGGGAGGGAGAGGACGAGAAATCTAGGCTGAGTCTCCTCATGCGATTCCCACACTGGTCTCATGAGGTACTCTGCTTTCTCCTGTCTTCTACCTGTGTGTGTGTGTGTGTGTGTGTGTGTGTGTGTGTGTTATGAATGTAATCTTGTCTGATCAATGTGGATCCCCTTTGTTGTTCTGTACTATGATCCTAGTTGATCCTCTGTCTTCTTCCCATTAATGTGGTTAGACATGGCGAAGGGTGTGTGTGTGTGTGTGTGTGTGTGTGTGTGTGTGTGTGTGTGTGTGTGTGTGTGTGTGTGTGTGAGGCTTTCAGTGCTCATAAGGTTAATTGACAATTAAAAGAGTGTCGGGCCCCTCCTACAGAGGGATTTTACCTCGGGCTTAGAGCAGGAGCCATGTAAATGAATACTTAGGCAGGATAGAGGACAGATTAACACACGGCTCTCTCTGAGGCATGGCAAGCTACTGGAAGAGTGCAAATCCATATTCCCTCACATCGTTAATCCCGTGTTTTGAGAGGTGCTGCTGTACACAAGAAGGGGAGGAGGAGATGAAGAGGAGAGGGAAGGAGAGAGGGTTGGGAGAAGGGGAGAGGAAAGGAGGTGTGGAAGAGAGCCGGCCCCCCCCCCCCCCCCTCCTTGTGCCCTATATGCTCAGCGGTCCCCTGACTGACGTGTTGCCCACTTAAACTGTATGTGTGAGTGTGAGTGTGTGTGTGTGTGTGTGTGTGTGTGTGTGTGCTTCTGAGTGCACTTGATATAAGTGAGGGGGATCACACTTGGGAGGGCTCACCTCTTTGGCTGCCTGCTTCCCCGCCTGCTGCTGCTGGGTCAGGAGCTGGAGGTGCAGCTGCTCCTGCTGCTTCTTATAGTACTCCTGTAGCTAGAGAGATAGAGGGAGAGGGAGGGAGAGAGTGTATGTGTGTGTGAGAGAGAGAGAGGGGAGAGGGGAGAGGGGAGAGAAAGGGATGATAAAATGAGTCTGAATCAACAACAACAAGGCAATCTTCAAAGGCATGAAGTGAAAAGGCCAGTCCACAATAAGACTCAACACAATGGAGAACAGAGAGAGCAGTGAGCTGAGAGAGTGCAGAGTGTGTGTGTGTGTGTGTGTGTGTGTGTGTGTCTCAATGAGAACGATGATACTTGGATGATTTCAATTTCTCTATTCTTCTGCCCTCCTGCTTACAGTGAAGGCCACACAGCGTTGTTGAGCTTCATTCATGACAAGCTTTATTGACAAACCCCTAGACAAAGAGCAGACAGACACAGCTCTTTGATGATGGAGCCGGCATAATGGCCTGTTGTCTACCTGCTGTTTTCTAAGCATGGAAGATTATTGTGAGACAGTGTTGTCTCAGGGCCTTGAAGCCACTTTACTGTAGTC
Source organism: Argentina silus (assembly GCF_951799395.1). NCBI lineage: Eukaryota > Metazoa > Chordata > Actinopteri > Argentiniformes > Argentinidae > Argentina > Argentina silus. The sequence continues at coordinate 7,709 of NW_028152694.1, read as the reverse complement.
TGCTCCCAGAGCACCACTACCTAAAGCTGAGCCACACACACACACACACACACACACACACACACACACACACACACACACACACACACACACACACACACACACACACACACACACACACACACACACACACACACACACACACACACACACACACACACAGAGAGGAGCAGCTAGGGAATCTGCTGGGTAGCTAAAGGGGATTTCACAGGTAAGAGGTGTAGAGCAACTATCTGGCATGACCAAACACACACACACACACACACACACACACACACACACACACACACACACACACACACACACACACCTTCTATAGGTGGATTCTCACAGGGAAGAGATGTAGAGCAACCCCCTCCCCCCCCACACACACACACCTATATACCTATAGGTGGATCTCACGGGGTAAAAAGGTAAAGAAACTGTCTAGCATGACCAAACAGGAGTGCCTCAGCCCTCTAGGGGGAAAGGCTGCGTCCATGGAGAGGGCTGCGTACTGTTCACTCAGATTTAGTTGTTTTTTTTTCAGCTGAAACACCTGGTGAGAGGCAGACAGGTGGTGTGTGATTGTGCGTATGTTAATGTGTTTGTGCATGTGTGTTGGTATGCGTGTGTGTGTGTGTGTGTGTGTGTGTGTGTGTGTGAGTGTGTGTGTGTGTTAAAGGGCGTGTGTATACAACAGTTCAATGTGTGTATGAGTGTGTGGACAGTATGTATAAAGTAAGGGGGCTAAGGGGTTTTGAGGCACCCTGTAAATCTTGGGGGCCAGAGCTGGCATCTATGGGGCGTCACCATAGCAGTAGAGACAGATCTGAGACAGGCCCCCTGTTATTTATGGGTTGCCTGAGTTATCGCCGTGGCAACTGTCTGATGTGGGGCAGGTGTTCTGATGTTTATTGTTGGAGTTACTAGGGTGCATCGCAGTAGTGAAATGGTCTCCCCTCCCCTTGTTCACTACACAACTCTTAGCTGGACCTGGACACACACACACACACACACACACACACACACACAGTTTGTTTTAGTTCCTAATCATTAATTTACTCAGGAAGCTCCATTAAGATTAGAATCTCCCCGAGTAGAGGGCCAGTCAGACAGAGAAGTCTGTGTTGACCACAGAATCTGCACGCACACACACACACACACACAAGGGGGGGCTAAGAGACGCCAACACAGCTCTACCTCTGGCACGAGTAGGATCCTGCAATAATGCCAAATAGGCTAATCAGGGACTGAGGTACGCTGGTTTGAACAGAGGGAGATGTGGCTATGCTAACTAGCGCTATACATCTGTATATCAGATATAAGCTGTATTAGGGAGTGTGAAGCTCCGGTCACTGGATCCTAACTGGCTACAGTGGCGGTACGCTGTGCTAACATGGCTCCTAGATGGTGTTCTGACAACAACAGGTACGGACAGGATGTCTTGGCCATAAAAGACAGAATTTGTCTTAACATGAGAAGAAGAAAAAAAACAAAAAAAACCCCACAAAACTGCTCGTGTGTAGAGTGTGTGTGTCTTTGTTTCTCCTCCGGGGAGGTTTTTGTCCTAGAGAGTGTCTCTCTGTCTCTGTCTCGCAGTTTTACTTTCCTCGTTCCCACCGCCTGATCTTACAGTAAAACACCTTGCGACAAACTACGCACCACTGGCCATCCTTCCTACACGGTGTGTGTGTGTGTGTGTATGTGTGTGGTTGTGTGTGTGTGTGTATGTGGTTGTGTGTCTGTGTGTGTGTGTGTGCGCGTCAGCCAACCAGTCATAGGGGCGATTGGCAGCTGAACTCGGTCTAATTGGGTGTAGATTCCAATATGTTCCCACCCGCGTGTCGTCTATCCTCCACCCTCCATCCCTCCTTCTTACTCCTTCTTTTACTATTCCTCTCACTCCGCCTGGCTCCATCCTTTTCTCTCTCTTTCCCTCCCTCCCACCCTCCTTCTGTTTTATCGCTCCAGGGGCGGAGTTAATCTCTTCTCTCCGCGTCACTGGTCGCTCTCCCCCTTTCATCGCACGCGCACGCACACACGCACACACACACGCAAATGCGCACACGCACACGCACACGCACACACACACACACACACACACACACACACACACAGCTGTAGCTGGAGAGTTGGGGGAATAATTAAGTGATAATTAAGGGTTTTTTTAATGATTTGATTCAGTGGCTCTCTGCATTAACAGTGTGAAAGAGAGGCACTCACCTCTGTAGCCTATTACCATGACCTTGACTTTACTAACACACAAAGAAGGAAAAGTACATCAGCTGTGGCATAATTAAAGGTTAGAGGAAACTTAAAGGTTACAACAGACACACACACAGACACACACACACACAGTGGCCCGTAAACCCTACTCAAACACACACACAATGCAAGATGTCCATGGGGATATGAAATGTAATGCTCCGATGACTGATGTGGTCTCTGATTGCGGCATGTAGCGCACACGTGTGTCAGGGTGTGTGTGTGTGTGTGTGTGTGTGTGTGTGTGTGTGTGTGTGTGTGTGTGTGTGTGTAAAAGTGCCTGATTTGCAGATATAGACTAAGAGCTAGTCCGTACTGTGGTTAATTAAGTGGGAGAGCCGTGTTAAACTCAGTGGTTTTAAGAGCAGGGGTAAAATGGCCTTGCACACAGTAAGTATTTCACCCCCACCTCCTCTCTCCTCGTTAGAGAAAAAAAGAGCGACTGGAGAGGTTCCTAACTGGCTGCATGTCTGTTTCCAGAGAGCCAGCATATTTCACATTTCCATTATGATACATGTTGTCAGATCTTCCCACTGCAATTTATACTCGCCTTAAGCAATGGCTCCTTATTAAATCGACTGTCTGTTCTAGCCTGTATGTTATGTGTGTGGGTGTGTATATGTGTATGTGTATGCATTCTAGCCCTGCATATCTACACAATAGTTGCCTCTAATAGCTGCCTCAATGGAGTGTGTGTGTGTGTGTGTGTGTGTGTGTGTGTGTGTGTGTGTGTGTGTGTATCTGAGCTGATTTCCGTAGGTGTGTGAGGTGAGAAGGTCGAGGGGTGCCAGTTTGGCGCTAGCCGCAACGACGCAGTGTTACATATTTGACAGACGTGTCGGAGAGACAGGAGTGTTTGTTCCTTTGGGTTGACATGGCAACGGCTCTCACCTGGCGGGCAACAACACACACCCCTGAACCAATCAAAAATGATTCACAGGCCTCCCTTATAAAATAGGCTTTGAATTCCAGTGGAATCACCTGTATAAACAAAGATACTAACAACAATAACAACCAGGAATGGAGGTGTAGGGGGGTGTGTGTGTGTTTATATGACTGGCTGCCAACCAGTGCCCCCCCCCGCTGACATTGCTACATTGCCAGCCATATCGTCCCCTGGTTCTGGGGAGTTTTGGGCACAAAGTTTTGGGCACAATCTCTGAAAGGTGCCTTAAACTGGCTTTATAAGTGTGTGTGTGTGTGTGTGTGTGTGTGTGTGTGTGTGTGTGTCTTCAAAGGCCTCAGAGCACTCACTAACTCTAGGCCAGAGGATACAATCACACCAGTGTGTGTCAGCACCTACTAACTCAAACATATCTAGACATGCAGGCCTGAGGAGGAGTGTGTGTGTGTGTGTGTGTGTGTGTGTGTGTGTGTGTGTGTTACCTGCTGTAGCATTAGGGCCTGTTGCTGCTGCAGTAGAGCCTGTAGCTGAGGAGGAGACAGGATCTGCTGCATCTGCTGAGGAGTGATCATCTGAGGACTCATCATGGCCATAGACACAGGAACCTAGAGACGAAGGGAGACATACAGGGTTAGACACACACACACACACACACACACACGCACGCGCACACACACACACGCACACATCTATGTTCATACACAGATAGGGACAGAAAGAGAAAGAGGGTTAGATGTACAGGGCTCACCCCACTGGGAACCTCGAAATATATAAAATTAAAAAAAAAAACTAATTAAAAAAAAGAATAAAGTAGGACAAGGAAGTAAACAAGGACCGAACTTAAAACAAATCTCTCTTCACACTGCGAATGAGAACTGGCACGGAACACAGAGAAAAACACAAACACATTTTTGACACGTACTGCTGGCATTGTGTAAAAAATGTTTAAAAAAAACCTGGCGCACTCAGTGAAAACAGAGAAAGATAACAACTGTGAGCGTAATCTCCTTATGGAATATAACATCTTATCTGCTGCAATAAACAGATGATTATGATTCCCTATGATTCTCTATCCACACAATCAGGTCTTTGAGAGAACAGGAACAACAAACAATCTGATAAGATGTCTATCTGCAGGACAAGGCTGGAGGCAGGCTGGGACAGAGGGAGAGGGAGAGAGAGAGGTTTGGCATCGTAGGCTGATGCGTCGCATTGGCAGATCCTAAACACACACACACACACACACGCGCATGCACGGCAGTAGCAGGATGTGTTGCGCTAGCAGATACGCTGTGATGCTAATCTGATCACAAACACAGTGCGTCTAAATGGAGACAAACTAACCGAAAAAGAGAGTCAGTCACACACACACACACAGTCACACACAGTCACACACACACACACACACACACACAAAGACAGAGACCCATGTTGCCATCTGGCCCTTCAGCCCAGGAGATGAGATGGTCTCCTATTTACTGAGTGAGAGATGATCACCTCTTCCTGACAGTCAGCCGCTCAATACAGAAACGCTGCTCTTCAACACAAATCACTCCAGCTAAGAGGTGACGGCTGCGTTAACAGACACACACACACACACAAGCTATTAAGGTCCAACCCTCCTCATATGGCCATTCATCTAGATATAACCCCTGTGAAGCTACAGGGCTACCTCTCTCCCCATTCACATATTTACATCCACCGTTTTATGGAACTGCGTGTGTGTGTGTGTGTGTGTGTGTGTGTGTGTGTGTGTGTACACATGAGTAGCCCTGTTCTGAGCAGTCTATCTATTCACAGCCTGGGGGTTGGCTTGGCAGCGGAGGGGAGGAGGTGGGGAGATAAACAGAGAGAGAGAGGGAAAGCTGTCAGTGGTAAATTAAATCTGTAAAGGGCTGATTTGACTTTGTAAACAAGATTGGCCATAAATACTAACACCCCCCCCCCTCCCTCCCTCTCCCTCTCTCCGTGTCCCTCTCTCCCTGTGTGTTATCAGCCCCAGCCTGTGTGTGTCGGGGCCTGTCCAATCCCTTATTGTGAGCTGCCGTATCGCGATCAAACAAGCCATCCATAACCTAACACACTCACTCATCACAGCCACACACAGGGAGGAGGAGGGGAGAGGGTGGGGTGGGGTGGGGTTGGCGGGGGGGGGGGGGGGGGGGGGTGAGAGGGGTATGAGAGGAGAAGTGGAGAAAGTGGTTGAAAGGGGAAGGAAGAGTAAAGGGCGGGGAAGCAGGAGAGTGGGGAAGATAGTTAAAAGGGGTGATGGGGGAGACAACTTAGTAGAGGGAGACATGGGAAGATGAGCCTTGTGAGATACAAGTGCATGTCAGACAGCACAGATATTATCATTACAGGGGAAAAGGGACTACACCCCCCCCTCTCCCCCCTTCTCTCCTCCCCCTCTGTGTGTGGGGGGGGAGACATGACCCTTTTGACGAGGGGGTTTAACTGACCTTAACAGATGCAGAATAACACAACAATACTATACTAATACAATAACAGCCTGACCAGAATCAACAGAGACCTGGGCACCAGGAGGAACCCATGACAGAGTGGGGGAGTGAGGAAGGTGGAGGAGAGGGGGTGAGGTAATGGGTGAGGAAGAGGGGGGGTGTGATGGGTGCTTGGCGTCATGCCAGTTTGCCCCCGCGGCCACTGCTTGTCAGTCTCTGCTCGAAAATGAAAACCTGTAATTAATTGCTCCTGTGCATCCTATTCTCTCTCCACACACACACACACACACACACACACACACCATTCTCTCCCCATGACAACCCATACATTCTATTTTATATACACCGCCATTGACATTTTCAAGTTGCAGGCGTAATAATTACTGGAGTTATAGCACATTTCTGTGTGTAGGCTGAATAGGTGTGGTGTGTGTGTGTGTGTGTCTGTGTGTGTGTGCCCGTGCCTGTGTGTGTGTGTGTGTGTGTGTGTTTGACAGGGCTGAATGCTGAGTTGTTAAGGTTTGACGCCATTAATTGCCCCTATAATCTAATATCACAAAGCGTTGTGATTATGGGGCGCACGCCGCGATGGCTATACGACACCGCCAGCCAAAAAGCGCCACCACAAAACAAAAGCCTCGCCATTAGCGGTTTGACGGGCCGGGACAAAAGCGCCTCACAATGCGGAATTATATTTTCATTCGGCTTTGTCTCTCTCCGTGAATGATTTCTCCCCTTTCTTTGCCCTGTGAATAGGCAGAGACTGAAAAGCCAGGCGATTTGAAGTCAGCCATTTATTAAATGCATTTAATTTTTTGCTCTCGTCTCTCTTTTTTTTTTTTCTTTTTTGCATTGCATGTTAATTTAAAAGAGAGATGCGTGGTAGATTAGTGGGGGGGGGGGGGCTAGGTGGAGGGGGGGGGAGGAAGGAGGACGGGAAGTAGAATGAGCCCTTCTCACACATCTACGCTCATTTACTGGACTCCAAACTAGGACTCACACACACACACACACACACACACACACGCTCCCTTTAAGAGACAAAAAGGACGAAAGAAATTAAATGAAAAATGAAAATTAAAGGAAGGAAGGAGGGGAGGAAGTGAAAGAGAGGGGTGCAGGCAGGTTCAGTGAAGAGGGAGTGAGAGAGGGAGTGAGAGGGAGTGTGAGAGGGAGTGAGAGAGGGAGTGTGAGAGGGAGTGTGAGAGGGAGTGAGAGGGAGTGAGAGAGGGAGTGAGAGTGTGAGAGGGAGTAAGAGAGGGAGTGAGAGAGGGAGTGAGAGAGGGAGTGTGAGAGGGAGTAAGAGAGGGAGTGAGAGAGGGAGTGAGAGAGGGAGTGTGAGAGGGAGTGAGAGAGGGAGTAAGAGAGGGAGTGAGAGAGGGAGTGAGAGAGGGAGTGAGAGAGGGAGTAAGAGAGGGAGTGTGAGAGGGAGTGAGAGAGGAGTGTGAGAGGGAGTGTGAGAGGGAGTGAGAGAGGGAGTGAGAGAGGGAGTGAGAGTGAGAGAGGGAGTGAGAGAGGGAGTGTGAGAGGGAGTGAGAGAGGGAGTGTGAGAGGGAGTGAGAGTGAGAGAGGGAGTGAGAGAGGGAGTGTGAGAGGGAGTGAGAGAGGGAGTGAGAGAGGGAGTGAGAGTGAGAGAGGGAGTGAGAGATGGAGTGTGAGAGGGAGTGTGGCCTAAAGCCTGAGGCGAAGGTTGCAAGCACACAGATACACACACACACACACAACCCTGCAACCCCTTGATAAGTGTGTGAGACAGGCCCCTAATGATACAGAGGCTCTGGCACCTCAAATGCCCCCCCCCCCCCCCCATCATTAACATGCATGAGCCACTGACACACACACAGACACACACACACACACACACGCACACACGCACACACACACACACACAGAGGGCCTGCGACTGACAGAGGTCAACCACCGCCATGGAGAGAGGGAGCTGGGGGAAGGAGGGAGGAGAGGGGGAGGAGAGGAGCGGAGAGGGAGAGAGACAGCCCTGTCGTTTACAGAGAGTGGAGGAGTAATTAGAGAGGTTGTTTGAAGAGGGAGTTTAACTGATTAACAAAGGAAGAGAGAGAGAGCGAGGGAACGAGGGGAGA
>NW_028152695.1:2500-10119 GCF_951799395.1 Argentina silus | reverse complement strand
CCTCTCCTCTCCTCTCCTCTCCTCCCTCCCCCCCCAGAGAAGGATGTGAACAGGACAGACCGGACCAACTGGTTCTATGAGGGTTCTGATAATCCGGGTCTCCTGATGCTCAATGACATCCTGATGACCTACTGCATGTACGACTTTGACCTGGGTGAGACCTACATCATCATCATCATCATCATCATCATCATCATCACCATCATCATCATCAGAATCATCATAATAATAATATAGCAGATGTATTATCTAATATACTACATAATATACTAATATGTGTGTGTATTGTGTGTGTGTGTATTGTGTGTGTGTGTTGTTTGTGTATTGTGTGTGTGTGTGTGTGTGTGTGTGTGAGTCTAGGCTACGTTCAGGGGATGAGTGACCTGTTGGCGCCGGTTCTCTACGTGATGGAGAACGAGGTGGACGCCTTCTGGTGCTTCACCTCCATCATGGACCAGATGGTACTGTAGATACCTTCACTGGGAAGGGAGGGAGGAGAGGGGGAGAGGAGGAGGGAGGGGAGGAGGAGGGAGGGAGGGAGAGGAGGGAGGGGAGAGGGAGAGAGGAGGGAGGGAGAGGAGGGAGGGAGGGGAGAGGGAGGGAGAGGAGGGAGGGAGGTGGGAGGGAGGGAGGGAGAGGAGGAGGAGGAGGGAGGGAGAGGTGGGAGGGAGGGAGGGAGGTAGGAGGGAGGGAGGGTGAGGAGGGAGAGAGGAGGGAGGGAGGGTGATGGGAGAGGGAGGAGGGAGGGAGAGGGGGGAAGTGGGAGGGATGGAGAGGTGGGAGGGAGGGGAGGAGGAGGGAGGGAGGGAGGGAGGGAGAGGAGGGAGGGGGCGATGCTGAGATGGAAAGACCTTCAGTATTGTTGTTCAGGAGAGTGGGAGAGAGAGAGAGAGAGAGAGAGAGAGAGAGTGAGAGAGAGAGAGAGAGAAGATGGTAAGACCTTCACTATGATGATAAGGAGAGGGGATGGAAGAGAGGAAGCAAGAGAGAGGCAGATAGAAAGACCTTCAGAGAGAGAGAGAGAGGAGAGAGAGAGAGAGAGAGAGACCAACATACATATACGTTTAAATACCTTATCAACATACATATACATGTTTTAAATACCTTACCAGAGAGAGAGACAGATGGGGGAGAGAGAGACAGACGGAGAGAGAGAGAGACAGACAGAGAGACAGACAGACGGAGAGAGAGACAGACAGATGGAGAGAGAGACAGACAGACGGAGGGAGAGAGGAGAGTCCTTGTTTTCTAAGGAGCGTGTGATGAGAGAAAGAGAGGGGCGTTATGTGTTTTACCAGATCAGGTACGACGTCCACCATGACCATACCTTTCTCCCATGGTGCATTGCACTAAGCTGGCCACTCCTCACGGCTCAGCCAATAGCAGAGCAGCGCTCCAGCTGGAGTCGTAGCCGTGACAACAGCCAGTTGCGCTCCGGGGAGGTCTCTCTGACCTTGTGACATCACTGCCTTCCACCCTGTCTCTGTCCTGTGATTGGGTGGAGGGAAATAGCTTCTTTACCTCACGTATCATCCAAGCTAGCTGGCACCTAGCTAGCTCCTCCTAGGACATCCTAGCCCCTCCTAGGACATCCTAGCCCCTCCTAGGACATCCTAGCTCCTCCTAGGACATCCTAGCCCCTCCTAGGACATCCTAGCTCCTCCTAGCTCCTCCTAGGACATCCTAGCCCCTCCTAGGACATCCTAGCTCCTCCTAGCTCCTCCTAGGACATCCTAGCTCCTAGGACATCCTAGCTCCTCCTAGGACATCCTAGCTCTCTGTCTCTGCTCCACCCCCTCGCCCCGTCTGTCTCTGCTCCACCCCCCAGCCCCTCTGTCTCTGCTCCGCCCCCCGCCCCGTCTGTCTCTGCTCCACCCCCCCGCCCCGTCTGTCTCTGCTCCGCCCCCCCGCCCCGTCTGTCTCTGCTCCGCCCCCCCGCCCCGTCTGTCTCTGCTCCGCCCCCCGCCCCGTCTGTCTCTGCTCCACCCCCCCGCCCCGTCTGTCTCTGCTCCACCCCCCAGCCCCTCTGTCTCTGCTCCGCCCCCCCGCCCCGTCTGTCTCTGCTCCACCCCCTCGCCCCGTCTGTCTCTGCTCCACCCCCCCGCCCCGTCTGTCTCTGCTCCGCCCCCCCGCCCCGTCTGTCTCTGCTCCGCCCCCCCGCCCCGTCTGTCTCTGCTCCGCCCCCCCCGCCCCGTCTGTCTCTGCTCCACCCCCGAGGCCCGTCTGTCTCTGCTCCACCCCCCCGCCCCGTCTGTCTCTGCTCCGCCCCCCCGCCCCGTCTGTCTCTGCTCCGCCCCCCGCCCCGTCTGTCTCTGCTCCACCCCCTCGCCCCGTCTGTCTCTGCTCCACCCCCCCGCCCCGTCTGTCTCTGCTCCGCCCCCCCGCCCCGTCTGTCTCTGCTCCGCCCCCCCCGCCCCGTCTGTCTCTGCTCCGCCCCCCCGCCCCGTCTGTCTCTGCTCCACCCCCCCGCCCCGTCTGTCTCTGCTCCACCCCCCAGCCCCTCTGTCTCTGCTCCGCCCCCCCGCCCCGTCTGTCTCTGCTCCACCCCCTCGCCCCGTCTGTCTCTGCTCCACCCCCCCGCCCCGTCTGTCTCTGCTCCGCCCCCCCGCCCCGTCTGTCTCTGCTCCGCCCCCCCGCCCCGTCTGTCTCTGCTCCGCCCCCCCGCCCCGTCTGTCTCTGCTCCACCCCCGAGGCCCGTCTGTCTCTGCTCCACCCCCCCACCCCCTCTGTCTCTGCTCCACCCCCCAGCCCCTGTCTGTCCCCCCCCCCCGCCCCGTCACACGCGGCTGCCAGTCATCTAAAAGGGATTTAGCTCATTAAGCATGGCTAGCCTGTGGTTCCTGTGGTTCCTGTGGTTCCTGTGGTTCCTGTAGCCCGGGGCAGACATACTCTGGTAAACAGCAGTTATGGTGTTATTAGCCGGCTGAGCGGTCGCTACCTGACAGGCATCTCCTTATTCAGGCCGACAGCCGGGCTGGTGATGGTGTAATCCCTCCCTGACCACAGGGCTGGTGATGGTGTAATCCCTCCCTGACCACCAGGCTGGTGATGGTGTAATCCCTCCCTGACCACAGGGCTGGTGATGGTGTAATCCCTCCCTGACCACTGGGCTGGTGATGGTGTAATCCCTCCCTGACCACAGGGCTGGTGATGGTGTAATCCCTCCCTGACCACAGGGCTGGTGATGGTGTAATCCCTCCCTGACCACTGGGCTGGTGATGGTGTAATCCCTCCCTGACCACAGGGCTGGTGATGGTGTAATCCCTCCCTGACCACAGGGCTGGTGATGGTGTAATCCCTCCCTGACCACTGGGCTGGTGATGGTGTAATCCCTCCCTGACCACAGGGCTGGTGATGGTGTAATCCCTCCCTGACCACTGGGCTGGTGATGGTGTAATCCCTCCCTGACCACTGGGCTGGTGATGGTGTAATCCCTCCCTGACCGCCGCCCGTGGCTTCCTTAAGTACGATCCCCCAGCCGTCATTGGTCGCTGGCCGTTGTTGGCGCGGCGGCCGGCCGGTTGCCGTGACGCTGATGGATCGATCTGGGTAGGAATGTTCTGGGTCATGTGACTCCCTGACGATACATCCCTTTTCATACTGTCTTGTCATTCCTCTGTGTGTGTGTGTGTGTGTGTGTGTGTGTGTGTGTGTGTGTGTGTGTGTGTGTGTGTGTGTGTGTGTGTGTGTGAACAGCACCAGAACTTTGAGGAGAAGATGCAGGGTATGAAGACCCAGCTAAACCAGCTCAGCATGTTGCTACGGTTACTGGACCTGGGATTCTGGCACTACCTGGGTAAGTCGACCAATAGAACCTCAGAGAACACAACCTCAGTTCCACCTCAGAGAGAGACAACACAACCTCAGTCTATGGAGAGAGAGTCAGTCTAGGGAGGTCAGTCTAGGGAGGTCAGTCTAGGCTATGAAGATGAGTCTCAGCAGATCAGTCTCTGAGGGAGATCAGTCGAGGGAGATCAGTCGAGAGAGAACAGTCTCTCAGGGAGATCAGTCTCTCAGGGAGAACAGTCGAGGGAGAACAGTCTCTCAGGGAGATCAGTCTCTCAGGGAGAACAGTCGAGGGAGAACAGTCTCTCAGGGAGATCAGTCGAGGGAGAACAGTCTTTCAGGGAGATCAGTCTCTCAGGGAGAACAGTCGAGGGAGAACAGTCTCTCAGGGAGATCAGTCTCTCAGGGAGAACAGTCTCTCAGGGAGAACCAGAGTTTATCTGAGTTTGGCTGAACGTCATTAGTGAGAGAAATGCCCTGCTCTCCCTGCTCTCCCTGCTCTCCCTCGTCCTTCATTGGCTCCCGGCGAGGAAGTCTGTCTATTATGCTGGAGGTCAGAAGGTCGGCTGCATCCTTAAGCAGGCTGATAAGCCCCCACTGAGCCCCCCCCCCCCCCCGTCTCCCTCCACGCAGCTCCGCTACGTCTGATTGGACGGCGGTGATTTATCGCCGGCAGTTTAGAGTCATTACTTTTCCTGATTAATTTCCCCTCTGCCTCTCTAGTAAAACTTTATCTGCATTTCGTCTGAATAATAACAACAACGGCGGAATTTAGAGAGCTTTCCTAAGAACAATAAACAAGGGAATTCAATAATATGCAAATGAAATCAGGTTATTTATGGGTTTAATTTGAGCAGGAAAGGTTAGATGGAGGGGAGTGTGTGTGAGGAAGATGAAGGGAGTGTGTGTGGGGGGGGAGGAAGATGAGCTAGCAGGCCTGTCTGGGACGGGATTGGCTGGTTTAATTTACGAGCCTCTCTCTCTCTGAAGTGACCTTTTCTCTTCTGCATGTTGAAGAGGAGATAAACGGAGAACTTCTCAGATGAGAGAACTTCTCCAGAGTATTGGGTTGTGTGTGTGTGTGTGTTGTGATTGGTTACTAACCTCTCTCTCTGTGTTCTGATTGGACAGAGGCTCATACTAACCTCTCTCTGTCTGTTCTGATTGGACAGAGGCCAAGGACTCTGGTTACCTGTACTTCTGCTTCCGTTGGCTCCTGATTCGCTTCAAGAGAGAGTTCCATTACCATGACATCCTGCGACTCTGGGAGGTGAGACGTCCTTAGCCAATCATGGATCGACTAATCTTGTGATCGATCTGCCCACGCTGTCAATCAACCAATCAATGGAGTCAGCAGTTGAGTGATTAAGCAGCTCTAAGCCAATGAGTGGTCTCTGACCCGACTGATGTTTGACCCAGCTAAGCTCTTCAAACGTCTCTGTTTCCACACATACAGTAGGGTGTGCCTGTGTGTGTGCCTGTGTGTGTGCCTGTGTGTGTGCCTGTGTGTGTGCCTGTGTGTGTGCCTGTGTGTGTGCCTGTGTGTGTGCCTGTGTGTGTGCCTGTGTGTGTGTGTGTGTGTGTGTATACCTCTCCTGTGGCCCATTCTGCTAACTAACTCTGTATTAATTTACACTTCTCCTCCTCTCCTCTCCTCCTCTCCCCTCCTCTCCCCTCCTCTCCCCCCTCCCCTCTCCTCCCCTCCTCTCCTCTCCCCTCCCCTCTCCTCTCCCCTCCCCTCCCCTCCCCTCCCTTCCCTTCCCTTCCCTTCCTCTCCTCTCCTCCTCTCCTTTCCTCCTAACTGTGAGTAGATGAATCACCAAGCTGATGAAACATATCGTACTCTTCTCTGGATCTGTCTACGGTCAGGAGGAAATAAATTACCCCAAAACTCCCACCGACAAGTCAATTAAGATGAATTTAATTCAGTTTCAAAGCAATTTGTTTGGTAGATTAGAAATAACGATGCAAATAAAAGGCCACATACACACACATACACACACACACACACACACAGACACCTCCCTAACAGCGGGGTTGTGTGTTGGTCAGGTGATGTGGACAGGCCTGCCCTGTCAGAACTTCCACCTCCTGGTGTGCTGTGCCATCCTGGACTCAGAGAAGACCACCATCATGAAGGAGCAGTACGCATTCAACGACATCCTCAAGGTAGGGGGGGTCTGTGTGTGTGTGTGTGTGTGTGTGTGTGTGTGTGTGTGTGTGTGTGTGTGTGTGTGTGTCCTCAGCTTTACAGTTGGTCTGCTGGTAGAGGGACTGTAACCATGGTGATTACTTTGGCTCTATCTGCAACACCAAAGAGAAAGAGAAGGAGAGAGAGAGAGAGAGAGAGGGAGGGAGGGAGGGAGGGAGGGAGACTTCACACAAAGTTTCACAATCACTGAAACAGTTCATTATCACCGAGTAACATATGGTCTTAGAACACACACACACACACACACACACACACACACACACACACACACACACACACACACACACACACACACACACACTTCTCACCCTGTTCACAGAGAGAGATATAGGAGGCAGGTTAAAGGAGGTCTTCTCTCTCTAAATGTCATCTGAAATGAATATGGAAATGTCTGTCTGACGCATCACAACTGAACATCTGTTCCCTCGCAATAATATCCAGACAGACAGGTTCACAGACAGACAGAACCACAGACAGACAGGTTCACAGACAGACAGAACCACAGACAGACAGGTTCACAGACAGACAGAACCACAGACAGACAGGTTCACAGACAGACAGAACCACAGACAGACAGGTTCACAGACAGACAGGTTCACAGACAGGTTCATAGACGGACAGGTTCACAGACAGACAGGTTCATAGACAGACAGGTTCACAGGCAGACAGGTTCACAGACAGGTTCACAGACAGACAGGTTCACAGACAGACAGGTTTACCGACAGACAGGTTCACTGACAGGGACCTGTTTTGCAGCACATCAATGAACTGTCCATGAAGCTGGACGTGGAGGAGGTCCTCCTGAAGGCTGAGGCCATCTGTCTGCAGCTGAGGAACTGTCAGGTAGGAACAGGTACACACCAGGGGAGGCTGGTGGAGGTAGAACACCAGGGGAGGCCGGTGGAGGTAGAACACCAGGGGAGGCCGGTGGAGGTAGAACACCAGGGGAGGCCGGTGGAGGTAGAACACCAGGGGAGGCTGGGGGAGGTAGAACACCAGGGGAGGCTGGTGGAGGTAGAATACCAGGGGAGGCTGGGTGAGGTAGAACACCAGGGGAGGCTGGGGGAGGTAGACATCGGAGGATGGGTCTCATTGTAATGCTAGGAATGGGATGAGGATGCGTGTTTGATACCATTCCACATTCCGTTCTGTGCGTTCCAGCGAGCCCGTCCTCCGATGTCTCCCTCCATGGTACACACCAGGGATGTTAAGGTAGGAACGACTTTGATTCCATTTGTTTTATTCATTAAAGCGTCACTCGCCATCCCAAAGGGCCTGAAGCAGTAAGACACTGATGAATCGGTGGGGTTTATGTTCCGAAATCTTCGGAAATCTTCATACAGGTTTTGTGAACGAATCTCGACGGGAGTCTGACCCTGATTAAAACGTTTGACAACGTTTTGTTGAGACCGTGTCTTTTGGGCCTCTTAGGACCTGCCGGGCTCGGTGGCTGAAATCCTGGGCTTCCGCCCCGGGCCAGGACCCACATAGACGGAGAGAAGAGGCCAGTCGGACTCTCCAGAACCTTCTACGCCGTCAGCAGAGCGCGACTTAGACAACACACAACCTGGCCTACCTGTCCTAGCCTACCTGTCCTAGCCTACCTGTCCTACCTACCTGT
>NW_028152696.1:70180-80180 GCF_951799395.1 Argentina silus | reverse complement strand
CACACTCACACACACCTAGGCATGCATACACATACTCACACACACACACTGTTTCCCATATCATCCAGAGGTCAGCGTTGCAACTCACTGCTTTGATCTGAGGTGGAAGTGAGAGAGAGAGAGAGAGAGAGAAAAAGAGAGAGAGAGAGAGAGAGAGAGGGAGAGAGTAATGCTACTCCTCGGAGACTGCTCTTTCTTCCTATCAGTATTTGCCAGCCCATTACTTCTGGTACTGCCTGGGTCTTTATTACTGACTCTCTCTCTACTCTCTCTCTTTCTCATCCCCCTCTCCTGTGACAGCTCTGAACCCTCCTGAGTCTCTCCATCTCCACACAGACAAACAAATCTGGCTTGTTTTCCTGTGGAGAATCGATGAGCCTCCGGAGCCGGGGGGAGGCGGGGGGAGGCAGGGGGAGGCGGGGGGAGGCAGGGGCAGGTAGCCCTGGAGGTGGTCTGGCATGGGCTCCCTTCTCTGGGAGACGGAGGCTCTTGCTCTGGTAAACGATTTCTTCCAGCTCAACTCTCCCCAGTCAGAGGCCCAGAGGAGCTGCAGGTCAGAGGCTGGGAGACACTGGAGACCCAGGCCCAAATCTACCCCTAGCCCCCAAGCCCCTAGCCAACAAGCCCCTAGCTCCCAAGCCCCTAGCCCCCAAGCCCGCTGTACCCCCTAGCCCCCTGACCCCTAGCTCCTAGCCCCTAGCCCCCTAGCCCCTAGCTCCTAACCCCTACCCCCTACTCCCTACCGCCTACCCCCTACCTCCAACACCCTTCAGGGCTAGGTAGGTGTAAGCAGTATGGTAGTCTATGTGTAAGGAGTATGGTAGTATATCCACTCATGTACAAGGTCGTACGGGGTCATCTTGGCATCCAACTTCCTGCTTGCCACTTCCTCTTCCAATTCATTACCCTCCATCAACTCAGATCATATCACAGGGCTGGCGACCAGGGGAGGCTGGTGGAGGTAGACATCGGAGGTAGACATCGGAGGTAGACATCGGAAGTAGACATCGGAGGTAGACATCAGAAGTAGACATCGGAGGTAGACATCGGAGGTAGACATTGGGGCTCATTGTAACGCATGGAACAGAATGAGGAATGGTATTGAATGGTAATGGTTTGAAGAATTGATTTGATACCGTTCCTCTTTCCATTCCACGCATTACAATGAGCCCGTCCTCCGATTTCTACCTCCACCAGCCTCCACTGCTGAAGACCGACTCACTGCTCGCATTCGTAGTGACCACATGAGTCATCTCAAGACAGGAAACGTCCTACTCGACACACACACACACACACTAGAAACTCTGAACATGAAAACTGCTTTCAGCCACTAGATGGCGATGTCACACTGCTGATAGCCAGGTGCAGTAAAAGGCTCTCCTCCTCTTCTAGTCAGAACAACTGGCCTCCTGTTTGTCACACCAGACTCCAGGGGAGGCCGGCGGAGGTAGAAATCGGGGGCTCATTGTAATGCATGGAACGGAAATGAGGATTGAGGATGAGGATGCCGTTCCAGGCATTACAATGAGCCCCGTCCTCCGATTTCCACCTCCACCAGCCTCCCCTGTTACAGACCATCCATAAAAAACAGGCCGTGTACAGAAAGTGATTGCTTCAAGTTCCCTTTGTTGTTGTCATGTAGGTCTGCTGAACTCTTGTGTGTACTGTTTAACATTGTGCTACATTGTGTCCCATTTAGGGCCTTGTGGGGCGAGGTCGTGGTCGGAATTCAGACATATGGCCCTGAAGCATGTCCGTTCATGACACAGATACATACAAATGCGCACACACACGTTCCATGTTCCCAAGCGGAGCGGGTGTGTCAGGAAATATGTGCATGCATGTGAATGGCATGTGATTCGTCACGGGGTCATGGGGAAACCCCGCCCCCCACACACACACACCCCCTTACACTAATCCGCATCGGGCAGCTGTGCTTGTGCGTAAGTCTACTCTCCCCCCCCCCCCCCCCCCCACCCCCCCCCCCCCACCCCTCCACCCAACGACAGTTACCCCACCTCTCCTGCCCCCCCCCCCCCCCCTCGCGGATCAGAAAGGTCCGGAACAACCCTGGGAAAGGCACAGAGAGAGGTCCGTCGCCGTGTAACAAACAGCTGTTTAATGAGTGTAATCCCATTACAGAGGGAGAGGAGCTGGCCCCCCTTCCCACCCATACGCATGCAGTTCATAGACACGCATACCAAACACACATACACACACACACACACACACACACACACGCATGCATGCACACACACAGGCACATGCACATGTACACATGGCACGCGCGCGCGCACACACACACACACACACACACACACACACACACACACACTCTCACAGTGGATAAGCAATAGAATAAACCATTACATACTCATAAATACAAACATACTTGCATTTCATACGACTCAAACAGCCTTTTCCCATATCAATCATTTTGACCTGGCCTCTGGAGGGGTGAAGCATCCGTCTATCCAGGGGAAGAATCAGGCCTGAAGAGCCTCTTATGTCTGAAGTGTGTCTCTAGGCCAGAGCATGATTGCTTTGCGATGGCAGTTTCAAAACTCCCCTGATTTCACACTGCCACTGAATTGCCTACAGCTCCTCAACATCCCCCCGTCCCCCCCCCCCCCTGTCCCCAAACCACCCCCACGCCCCCCAGCATTGGTTTGAAATAATAGAATAATACATGTTGTGTTTGTCTGTTGTCAAGCTCTCGTCCATGGGACAATGGAATGGTATGGCGAGGGGAAAGGTTAGAGCACCTTACATAACATGGGTTTAAGCTTAACTTACTTTCTCATTCCTTGAGGAGAGCACAGTATTGGTCTTGTCCACAAACAACCTGTAGTTCCTGCCTTAACCCCAGGCCCTTGTGGAGATCTGAGAAGGGTTGGATAGACAAGCAAGATGGCAGTCTGGTCACTCCTCCATGCACTTTGATGGCTCAGGTCATGAATAGGTCTCTTCAGACCTATTCAGACCTATCCAAACCTACTGAGATTTATCCAAACCTATCCAAACCTATCCACCACCTATCCAGATCTATTCAAACCTACCCACCACCTATCCAGATCTATTCAAACCTATCCACCACCTATCCAGATCTATTCAAACCTATCCAAACCTATTCAGACCTATTCAAACCTGTCCAGATCTATCCAAACCTATCCAGATCTATCCAATCCTATTCAGACCTATCCAAACCTATCCAATCCTATTCAGACCTATCCAAACTGATCCAACCATATTCAAACCTATCCAGATGTATCCAAACCTATCCAACACTTTCGGATCAAAGAAAGAAAAATAGAGTGGTATTTATCTGATAGTATCATTACTTGTCTCAGTTTATGTAAATGGACAGATTTTCTTTCAGTAAAACACCACTTTATTGATCAATGTTGTTTCATCTCCTCTCCTCTCCTCTCCTCCCCTCGCCTCCTCTCATCTCCTCCCCTCCCCTCTCCTCTCCACCTCTCCTCTCCTCTCCTCTCCTCTCTTCCCCTCTCCACCTCTCCTCTCCTCCCCCCCCTCCCCTCCCCTCTCCACCTCTCCTCTCCTCTCCTCTCCTCCCCTCCTCTCCCCTCTCCCCCCTCTCGAACATCGAACCGGGCACTCGGCGACTGCAAAAAGAAACAGCCATCGCTATGGAGACCATGAAGTGAGGGCACTTCCGTTGCCATGGCAACCGTGGAGTGTAGTAGTCTCTCTTAGAATCTTTCTTTTTCACAAAACCGCCCTTAACTTGTCAGTTCGCGGCCTCCTCCGCCTCTTAGCCCTGCTGTGACAAGCTGTTAACCCTAACCCTTCACAGCCAGGGAGACCATTCTTTTATATTTGAGGAGTAGCAGAAGGACACTTTAAGTGCAAATCCTTACTTCCTAGGATCTCGCAGAAAATGTGAGTAAGAAATGGGGGAAAACAAGTACTTGTGAATAATGTGATTTCTGAAGGAAACTTAAATAGGCTACTCTGGAGCTGTGGGGTCAAGGAAACCTGACAATAACACAAAGATACATCCTCTCAGGAAAGTACACACACATTCACAGAGACAAGGGTGACATCTCTTATTGTAAAGTGTATAAAATAGAATTGAATAGAATAGATTAACTTTATTTTTTCCATGGGAAACCTCAGGTGTGGGTTTTGGATGAAGCAATTCAGTACAATCTGTACATTCAGGACAAAACACACTGTACTTGACAAATACAGAATATAATTTACATGACAATAAAGTTAAACTCACGGATTGACGCTGGCACAAAGCTATTGAGCTCTCCTGACCTAGGAGGTAACAAGTCTGCATCAGGATATGCTTTTATCGACGTTTTATATGACAAATAGAGAACATAGGATGAAGGTTGCACCCTCTTTGGACCCATGCACTTGACTGGATACATCACAAGATTTCACAAGGCTTATAATAACTGCTACCACCAAAGCTGAATCAAGAACTTTCAATGTAAGGTAAATTAACTCAACGAACTCATTCCATGTGAGTTGCACCAATATATTATTACTGTCCATCAAATCTCTCTCATGAAACAATGTTTATTCAATATCTCACCAATGCTGAGGATGGGCCACAACGTCATTTGACTGACAAATACAACTACCAATCAGAGCTCCACTTTGTAGACTCTGACCAATGAGTGGAAGGAGTGGGGAGGATGTCCCTCCCCCTGAGCTGGACACAGAGCAGCGAGATGATCACGCACTGCTGTGGTCCATCAATGGAGGAGGGGACGTCATCTGTTTCATACATTTTGCTAGCTAGCCAAACCAGTGCATTTCTTCCCTATTCGCTGGCTTATATTGTTGTTTTCAATTCCCAAGTCATTCTTCTCACAGCGCTGTCTTGTTTAGGTCGCCAAACATGCATAAAAAAGCCCGCAGTCAGTGCAGAGATATGTTGAAAGGGGAATTGATCGTGTAAGCCTTAGCTAGCCTCTGGTAGCTAAGATAGCTAGCTTGATCTAGAAAAAACGAATAAACCAAGTAGCAAAGACAGAAAAGTTCCCGAGACCTGCCATTGCAACCAGAAGAGGGACAATTGGAAGAAAAATAAATTGATCCTAAAACGTAAGTATCCACAACAGTTGATCTCAACTGGTATAGATTGCCTTCTTTACATTTGCTAGCTAACTTGCTAACCTGTTAGCTACAGTGAAAGCCAGGTAACCGTTTATTTCGCTAGCCAGTCATACTCGTTTGTTAGCTAGCCGCTGTCAATCGTGACTTTCTGCCACCAAGAGTTCGTAACGTAGTTAGCCTACACTTCGTCAGTAACTAGCTAGCCGACTTGCTTTTGTTGACAGCCATGATGAACATTGAGCTAACGTTGTAAGCTAGAAAGCTACCTCGAAAATGTCCCCGTCCCCCCCCCCCCCCCGCAGTAGGGCTAGCCAGCACAACGGCCGTAGTCGCTACACGCCACGGAGGTTGGCATCCACGTTTGACAGCTACTAGCTAGCGAACCTCAAACAGGGTCGTCGGTCAGAAAACCCGATTCGGCCATCGACTCATCAGGGCCCCGTAGCATTGGGTGACATGTTACCTAGCTTGCTTGCTAGCTGGGTTGTTTTCACCATCGGCTTGATATCTCTCCATTTGAGAGGGAATGCCTCGGCAAGTGAAGTCAGCGGGGTTTGTTATGCAACACAACCATCTATTGTTTGTTTCTACTGGAGGATTTCACACGTGTTTGTTTGTCGCATATCTGATTTTGTCTCAGTTGTCACCCCTCCGTCACTTGGACGTTAGTGGCTGTCATATTTAGCGAGCTAAACGTTCGGTGGCTGAGACTGTGTTTAACTCGTTGTTTAAGACTCAGTCCCGGGCTTTGCACAGCTCCGAAGTCGTTAGGATAAAGTGTGGGAGAGCGGTTGACACAGGACAGGACAGTGTGTTCCAGCGAGTAGGAAAGCTTCGCAGCAGCAGCGACACTCTTCTCGATCTCCAGTTTCCCCTTGCTTTCCCTCTTTGAGCCCGTCTTCTGTTATTCATTAGCTGACTGCCTGACTATAGGATGAGCGAATAGGTGTTCTCTGTCTAGCCTTGACTAACTTGTTGACCTTTGTAAGCTTGCGTGAAAGGTACAGTGAAACCTCCTGTTGCCTTGAAGTCAGTGTCGGTCCGGCTGTGTCCTGACTGAAAGACTAGGCTGGATTGAGCCGTGTTCGTTACATGACTTGACATCTTGGATAGTAGCTCAGCTTATCTCTCTGTATTATGGTATTGCAGGACAAAACACTCACACCATGCCTGGTTTGAAGGGTGACCCATGCTTGCATCAACATGGCTGGCTCTAGCACATGGTATCCCTTCAGAGGTGACAGTGCTTTATGGTAAATGCTAAGTGGGATGCTTGGAACGGCCCAGCTTGGACGTCACCCCATTGAAGTTGAGATTTAAAACGGATAGGTAAGGGTTAAGGTTAGGTTTTCTTTTTTTAGATATACTTCAGTGACCCTCCACTCCGCTTCATGGGTTGCACAGGCTGATAGGTTCGTCCCAAGTATCCCACTTAGCCTCTAGCGTCCCTTCAGAGGAGGTGAGGGTATTTTATAGTGTTGTCACTGACCTGTGACACCCTGGGCGGAGGGGGTGTAGAGGTGCCCAGGTTGACATCATCGTCAGTGGCCTGTTTATGTTGGTACCTGGGTGTCAGATCCTGTCCCTCGCCTGCTACTGTATACAACTATGCATTCACTTCTAGGCTGGACACACACACACACGCACGCACACACACACACACACACAGTATAGTGGGGCCAGGCAGGTAGGCACTCATCAGCCTAATGTGAGATGTAATCATGTGATCTTGGGTCATACATGCATGACGGTAATACAATCTTGGTGAGGGGTTAGGCGGACACAGGAAAGGGTTACGTTGGATCATGTTCACTCTCGTGACATGTTTTGAAATCGTACAAGCCAGGAGGTCAAGCGAGCAAGAGGGGTTTGTTTTCTTTCGCTCGGTGGGATAACTCAGTCTTACGGCGTGCTCAGATCTTTCTTTACATGTTAGTCATTTCGCAGACACTTGTATCCAAAGCCACTTACAATAAGTACATTTGTCTGTAAGTGAATTGAAGTAAGTGAATCAACTGTACATCAGTACAGTCATCGTAAGTGAAACCTTCGATAAGAAGAAGTGCCGTCCGCAAAAAAAAAAAAAAAAGTTCTGGTAATGTAGGGTATTAGGGGGCGAAGAGGTCTGAGGAGGAAGAGCCCGGCCGGGTGTGTGCCGTAAAAAGCCGGGTCTTTAGTCTTTTACGCCAGGAAGATAGCAAGCGACTCTGCCGTCCTGACGGCGGCGGGAAGCTCGTTCCACCACTGTGGCCGCCAAGACAGAGAAGAGCCGTGACTGAGCAGAGCTACTACGCAACTACGTCAGTTGACCCCCCCGGTTGCAACTCCCAGACTCCCGTTAGGCCTAGTTAAACGGTGTCCGTAGGAGAGCCGGTCGGCCTATGTCCGTAGAGCGCCATGTTCATGACACGCCGGGTCTATTTCTGCCTCAGTGATGTCACTTTTAACTCACATATCTCGCTACAATCTCTTTTTTTTTCTCTCTCTCTCTCTTCTGTGAAATCTAGTCTGGGCCCCGCTCCCAGCCTGACTGTGGGTGGGTAGGTGTTTAAGAGTGTGTGTGTGTGTGTGTGTGTGTGTGTGTGTGTGTGTGTGGACGTGTGTGTATGTATGTGTGTCTACATGTGTCACGCTAAGTTTGTGTGTGTGTGTCAGTCAGTTATGAAGTCATGTGGTGTTGAGTGATGTCAACTCTTGGCTAATGTCTTTCTGGTCTAGATTGGGTCCAAACCCATTGATTCGGTTCGTAGGGTGTGTCGGAGCACATTTGAAAGCCTTTAGAAGTGTCACTCCCAGGCGCAGACGTTCACAGCTGACGCGACTGTTCTTGGAAGCGTTGTGAACTGCGAGTAGCTTCAATATGTCTGTCCGTCCGTCCGTCCGTCTGTCTGTCCAGACATGTTGGCACTCTGTGTGTTGACTGGAGGGGCTCAGAATAACTTCCTGATAAGTGTGTTTAAGTGCTGGAACACTGATAACTGTTAAAAGGGTGTGTGTGTGTGTGTGTGTAAGTGTGTGTGTGTGGAGAGCAAGACTGAACGGGTCAAGTGAGGTCAGATAAAGAGACTCTAAATCAATGTAAAGTTAAGCCCCGTCTTCTCAACACAGCCAGGGTGCTGATTCACCGTTTGTATGTTTTTTTCCCCCATCGTCTGTGTGTGTGTGAGAGTGAGATGCGTTGTGCGTTATAGCATGAGGATTAGAGATGCACCGATCTAGGCCCCGAAATGCTGGATTGGGAATCGGGAGAAAGGGAATGTTGTTTACCGATCCGATGCAGTGACACAAACCGTCGTAGAAACTTGTCGCCAGACACATGCTGTACAGCTGAGATGACACGCGAGTGTGGTGACGACAATAACAACAGCTGACTCCCAGAGAGAAACCGTCGGCTCAATCCATCACCAACGGATAGCAGGGGACACGTGGGGCTGGAGCCTAAGGGGGGGACACACCTGACTTGCAAACCAAGGTTACATTTCTGAATTGGTTAAAAATGCGGTTCGGGTTAATGGGAATGCATTTCGAGCGTGTCCCCTTCATCGCCCCCCCACCCCCCCACCCCCCACCTCCTCTCAGGAACCCTCTCAGGACCTCTCAGCCTCTCCAATCACCACTGTTATTGTTCCTGTTACAAGTGTTGATTTTCCCCTTTAGCTAGGGAGCCATAACATTCCTTGGACGTAGGGCCAGAGGAGAGGAGAGCAGAGGAGAAGCAGATTAGAGCCAGTTGAAGGCGGGCCAAGTTCCTCCATGGGAGAGAGAGACCAAGACCTTCCTCTGGCCCTCCGGTCAGCTTGGGAACGCCAGCGAGCTGGCTGGCTGGCTGGCTGGCTGGCTGACTGGATCGAAGGACATACTTATATGGCCTATAACCATTACTGGGAGAGTGTGTACAAATGTATGACGTTTTCTCTCTGTGTGTGTGTGTGTGTGTGTTGAAAATTGGATGAGAAGCACGGTTCGATCTAGATCCGATTTGGCTCGTTTGGCTGGAAGGAAACGTCAGTCAATCATATTGTTTATTAACCAATTGTCCGTCTGATCAACAGGAATGCCAGGCTAGGGGTCGATGGCTCGGGGGGTTAATTGGGGTTGATTTGATAGTCGTCGTGATGATGTCTGCAGGCCTGGGGAAGAGCTGTGATGTTTCACCCAGTAGGCCATAGTTGAAAGGCT
Organism: Argentina silus; assembly: GCF_951799395.1. Classification (NCBI taxonomy): domain Eukaryota; kingdom Metazoa; phylum Chordata; class Actinopteri; order Argentiniformes; family Argentinidae; genus Argentina; species Argentina silus. The sequence continues at coordinate 70,904 of NW_028152696.1, read as the reverse complement.
AATCTGCCACTGCATGGATCTAATGAGCTGATTACCAAATCGAGTTACCTTGTTAAAGCCACTCTCTGGTCTCTGTATTCAGCCCTAGTCTCTCTGGTCTCTGTATCCAGCCCTAGTCTCTCTCTCTGGTCTCTGTATCCAGCCCTAGTCTCTCTCTCTGGTCTCTGTATCCAGCCCTAGTCTCTCTCTCTGGTCTCTGTATCCAGCCCTAGTCTCTCTCTCTGGTCTCTGTATCCAGCCCTAGTCTCTCTGGTCCCTGTATCCAGCCCTAGTCTCTCTGGTCTCTGTATCCAGCCCTAGTCTCTCTCTCTGGTCTCTGTATCCAGCCCTAGTCTCTCTCTCTGGTCCCTGTATCCAGCCCTAGTCCCTCTGGTCTCTGTATTCAGCCCTAGTCTCTCTCTCTGGTCCCTGTATCCAGCCCTAGTCTCTCTGGTCCCTGTATCCAGCCCTAGTCTCTCTGGTCCCTGTATCCAGCCCTAGTCTCTCTGGTCCCTGTATCCAGCCCTAGTCTCTCTGGTCTCTGTATCCAGCCCTAGTCTCTCTGGTCTCTGTATCCAGCCCTAGTCTCTCTGGTCTCTGTATCCAGCCCTAGTCTCTCTGGTCCCTGTATCCAGCCCTAGTCTCTCTGGTCCCTGTATCCAGCCCTAGTCTCTCTGGTTCCTGTATCCAGCCCTAGTCTCTCTCTCTGGTCTCTGTATCCAGCCCTAGTCTCTCTGGTCTCTGT
>NW_028152696.1:42680-67680 GCF_951799395.1 Argentina silus | reverse complement strand
GAACACCCAGCCCCATCCCCAGAACACCCAGCCCCATCCCCAGAACACCCAACCCCATCCCCAGAACACCCAGCCCCATCCCCAGAACACCCAGCCCCATCCCCAGAACACCCAGCCCCAACCCCAGAACACCCAGCCCCATCCCCAGAACACCCAGCCCCAACCCCAGAACACCCAGCCCCATCCCCAGAACACCCAGCCCCAACCCCAGAACACCCAGCCCCATCCCCAGAACACCCAGCCCCATCCCCACAACACCCAGCCCCATCCCCAGAACACCCAGCCCCATCCCCAGAACACCCAGCCCCATCCCCAGAACACCCAGCCCCATCCGGCAGGCTCAGCCCCTCTCCCTACAGCTGCTCCAGCACTGACATAATGAGCGTTTGTCTTTCATGTCTGCTCAAATAAAGAGCAGAGCAGAGAGGGGAGGGGTGCGTGGAGAGAACCCAGCCAGCACTGAGAGAACGGCAGCTGGGTCAGCTAGCTCTGCTCCCTCTGCCAAGTCCCAGCCCTGGATCACACACACACACACACACACACACACACACACACACAGGTTAGATAGGCCGTGGTGGACATAAACAGTGAAAACACACACACATATTACTTTTTATATTTGTGTGTGTGTGTGTGGAGACAAAACTCAAGATGACATCAGCCCCAGTGAGCGGTCGTGTGGTTACATCACTGTTGAGCCAGAGTCCTCTGGATTTGCTCTCTCTCTCTCTCTTTCTCTCTCTCTCTCTCTCTCTTTCTCTCGTGTGAGAGAGAGAAAACCCAATACATGAAACAAGACAGTGAGAAACATTTCTCTCTGAGATGTGGCCAGGGGCATCTGGTGCTTGTTGTTGTTGTAGTAGTAGTGTGTACTGATGTGCTCACAAGGAGACAGCCAGATGCCTCTCAGCTCATCATTACCATTGATGCTATTGTGTAGCATGTTGATTAGTATAAGCCTTGTGTTGTTGCTGTGTCCATCTCTCTACCTTACTGCAGGCCAAGGTTAAAGGTCAGGAGAGACTGTACTTAGGTTAACGGTCAGGAGAGAGACTGTACTAAGGTTATAGGTCAGGAGAGACACCTGTACTAAGGTTAAAGGTCAGGAGAGAGACTGTACTAGGGTTATAGGTCAGGAGAGACCTTTTACTAAGGTTAAAGGTCAGGGAGACAGACCTGTACTCGTATAAAGGTCAGGCTTTGATGTTGTCTCTGCTGCAGAAACAGCCCAGGTGACAATGGGACATGGTATTCATGGGTAAACAGGGAGGGATGAAAGTCAGTGGCTGTTTGCTAAGGAACAAAGGTGTGTGGGTCGGGTGGGCGGGCGGGCGGGGGGGCAGGCGGGCCGACCCGGGGCATCAGAGGGTGGGTCGATCGAACAGTTTGTCCCCCCGTCGTCAGAGAAACACAGACATCAAACGGACACGCTCGCTTCCTGCCCCCGACACTGGCTGGATTAAACAGTGTGTTTTTCTTTACACACACACACACACACACACACACACACACATAAGCAATGAGAGGGTCTGGTGTAGGGGGGACTGTGTAGTGTCATGTTAATGTTAGCATTGTATGATCAAAGGAAAGAGAGGATGGAGTCAGAGAGAGACCAGGTGTGTGTGTGTGTGTGTGTGTGTGAGAGAGAGAGAGAGGGGGAGAGTGTGTGTGTGTGTGTGTGTGTGAGAGAGTGCGTGTGAGCAAGCGAGCGAAGGCCAGGTGTTTTTCTCCAGGCGCGGTGACAGTTTATTATTCCAAGAATGACGATAATACCTTTGATTTATGTCTCGAATCAGATGAACCCGGTTTTAAGCCACGGCCAGGCGGAACCGGCCTTGATACACGTCTCAGACAGAACACCTGTCTGCTCCCTCCACGGTCCAACCCCCTTCCATGGCTGCTAATCTGATCTGATCTAATCTGATCTGATGCTGATGGGTCATTGGTGTCCTCCTCTGTCTGTGTTCAAATCTAGGCTTATGTTGTGAGAGAGACCAAGGGAGAGAGAGAGAGACCAAGGGGGGGGGGGGGGGGGGGGGAGAGAGAGAGATAAGAGGGATGGTGGGGGAGGGAGAGAGGCTGGAAAGCAAGAGAGAGACAGACTGGAAAGAGAGAGAGACAGAGACTGGAAAGATGAGACAGAGAGACTGGAAAGATGTGTCAGAGAGGGGGAATAGAGAGAGATGGGTAATGGTGTGAGTGCTCCCTGCCAGCCCTGCCCTGCCTGGGCGATGACCTGCTTTCACAGCTGGCCAATAGTACCGGCGGACGTGTCCAGAACTTTACCCCTGGTTCTGCTTTCAGCCCAGGCATAAAAGGGGTGAGGGAGAGGCCAGGGCACTGTGAGGGCAGCGTGCACTCGGCCTGCCCCTCTGCTACCAGGCCTCTCCCAGCCACCCCAACCCATGGCCCCCCCCTCTTGGTGCCTCAGAGCCAGGCAGTGCTACCTACTGGAGGCCCAGGCTTCACAGGCCTACCCACTTGGCCTTGTTTGAGAACAGTGAGGACTTTCTCCTGATGCTTGTCTTATTAATCCTACTGTCAAGTGATGCCTAAACTAGGCCACATGAGTGTGTGTGTGTGTGTGTGTGTGTGTGTGCGCGCCTGCCTGCCTGCCTGCCTGCGTGTGTGTGTGTGTGTGTGTGTGTGTGTGCGTGCGCGTGTGTGTGTGTGTGCCTGCCTGTGTGCGTGTGTTTGTGTAAGCTCTGTAGCAGAGCTTTGTGCCAGGTCGTCTAAGGAGAGAAAATCCTATCATCTAGCTAGGTGAGAGGTTTAATCAGTGTTACAGTGAGACCTACAATCTCCTTAGTCTCTCAGATCCCCCCCCCCCCCCCCCCCCCCCACACACACACACACCTCTACCCAGCCACTGTGAATACTAACAGTCGTAACAGGGTCATCTGCAGTTAAAGAGTTGAGAAATGCATTTTGATGTCTACCCTGACAATTAGATTTGACGCTCACTCACTGCTCCCTCCCTCCCTCCCATGTTCTCCTTCCCTCCCTCCCTTCTTCTCCTTCCCTCCCTCCCTTCTTCTCCTTCCCTCCCTCCCCTCTTCTCCCCCCCTCCCTCCCCTCTTCTCTCTCCCTCCCCTCTTCTCCCTCCCTCCTTCCCTCTTCCTCCCTCCCCCTTCTCCCCTCTTCTCCCTCCCTCCCCTCCCTCCCTGGCAGGGTGCTTCTCTTTCAAAAGTGTTTCTCTAATACTCTCACCTCTCCTCCAACTCTCCCTTTCTTCTCCTCCCTCCCCCCCTTTCAACACTCTAACCCTGTCCCTCCTCTTTGACCTCTCCTCCCTCCGCCCCCACTCCCCCTCCTCTCCTCTCTGAATCCCCCTCCCTCTCTGCCCCCCCCACCCACCCACCACCACCACCGCCTCTCTGACCCTCTCCCCTCTCTTCCTCCGTCCCCAGGGTGGTGGAGGTGAGTCCTGAGCCATGGGGGCGTTCCTGGACAAGCCCAAGACGGAGAAGCACAACGCCCACGGCCAGGGCAACGGCCTGCGCTACGGCCTCAGCTCCATGCAGGGCTGGCGGGTGGAGATGGAGGACGCCCACACGGCCGCCCTGGGCCTCCCCCGCGGCCTGGCCGACTGGTCCTTCTTCGCCGTGTACGACGGCCACGCCGGCTCCCGCGTGGCCAACTACGCCTCCAAACACCTGCTGGAGCACATCATCAACGCCAGCCTAGGCCCCTCCTCCTCCCCCCTCCTTCCTCCCGCCTCCTCCGCCGCGGGGGGGGGCGCCGGAGGAGCCGCCGCAGCCGCCGCCGACGGACACCCGCCCCCGGCCGTGGACACGGTCAAGGCGGGCATCCGCAGCGGCTTCCTGAAGATCGACGAGCACATGCGCAGCTTCTCGGACCTGCGCAACGGCATGGACCGCAGCGGCTCGACGGCGGTGGGCGTCCTCCTGTCGCCCGACCACATGTTCTTCATCAACTGCGGCGACTCGCGCGCCGTCCTGTACCGCGACGGCCACGTGTGCTTCTCCACGCTGGACCACAAGCCCTGCAACCCGCGGGAGAAGGAGCGCATCCAGAACGCCGGCGGCTCGGTGATGATCCAGCGGGTCAACGGGTCGCTGGCCGTGTCGCGGGCCCTGGGCGACTACGACTACAAGTGCGTGGACGGGAAGGGCCCCACGGAGCAGCTGGTCAGCCCCGAGCCGGAGGTGTTCGACATCCAGCGGGCGCCCGAGGACGAGTTCGTGGCGCTGGCGTGCGACGGCATCTGGGACGTCATGTCCAACGAGGAGCTGTGCGAGTTCGTCCGCTCCCGCCTGGAGGTGTCGGACGACCTGGAGAAGGTCTGCAACGAGGTGGTGGACACCTGCCTGCACAAGGTAACTGTGGTGTGTGTGTGTGTGTGTGGGGTGTGTGTGTGTCTTTGTGAGTGCGTGTGTGTGTGTGTTTTAGCTATACAGCTGCCTGCACAAGGTAACAGCAATGTTGCAGGTCCCAAGTTGTTTGGACTGTTTGTGAGCAGGTCCACAGTTGTTCCTACATAACATAATGCTTCTCTCTCTCTCTTTCTCTCTCTCTCTCTCTCTCTCTCTCTTTTCATCCCTCCATCACAGGGCAGCAGAGACAACATGAGTGTTGTGATAGTGTTATTGCCAAACGCTCCCAAGGTGTCGGAGGAGGCCGTGAAGAAAGACGTGGAGCTGGACAAGCTCCTGGAGTCTCGTGTGGAAGGTGAGAACAGCAGCGCAGCACACACACACACACACACACACAGAGCAGGTTAGAAAGACGTAGAGCTGGACAAGCTCAAGTTCAAGTTCTAAAGCATTATTGTCCGTTTAGAGTAAATATGGACATTTCTAATTTGTCCTTGGCTTCCCCCATGGTCTAGTTACACACACACACACACACACACACACACACACACACACACACAACAAGTTAGATAGAAAGAAAGAAAAGCCTGGGCTTTGCACCAACTGAGCTATCAACAGCTATCTAGAGCTCTCTCTTCCTTCCTCTTCTTCACCCTCTGCTTCTCCTCTCTCCTAAATCTATCCTCCTCCCCCCCTCACACATGTTCCTCTTTCCCCTTGTCAGATTCTCTCTCTCTCTCTCTCTCTCTCTCTCTCTCTCTCTCTCTCTCTGCGCTAATAACTTTTTCTCACCCCTTTTTGTCTTCTTGGATGTTGACATACTCTGACAAGTAGGTGCTATAGTCTCTAGTGGAGATGTTAACTCTTCTGTGTGGAGTTGGCCCTTAGCATGGAGAGTCTGTGGAATCATGTTGGTACTAAGTCATGTTGGTCTAGTAATGTTCGTCTGAACTCTGGTTGAAGTAATGTTGGTCTCATGTTAAGCCGGTTGGTGTAATGTTAAGTTGGTTGGGGTAAGGTTGGTCTAATGTTAGGTTGGTTGGGGTAAGGTTGGTCTAATGTAAGGTTGGTGTAATGTTAGGTTGGTTGGGGTAAGGTTGGTCTAATGTTAGGTTGGTTGGGGTATGGTTGGTGTGAGGTTGAGGTAATGTTAGGTTGGTTGGTGTAATGTTGGTTTAATGTTAGGTTGGTTGGTGTAATGTTAGGTTGGTTGGGGTAATGTTGAGGTAATGTTAGGTTGGTTGGTGTAAGGTTGAGGTAATGTTAGGTTGGTTGGTGTAATGTTGGTCTAATGTTAGGTTGGTTGGGCTAAGGTTGGTCTAATGTTAAGTTGGTTGGGGTAAGGTTGAGGTAATGTTGCTGTAATGTTTGGCCAGCGGGAACTGCGGGGGCTACTGCTCCAGAGAGGAATGTCCTGGCGGAACATCTAACTGGCTCTGAGCCCGCCCTGTCCTACTGGTCCCCCCCCCCCCTCTCTCTCTCTCTCTCTCTGTCTCTATTTTTCTCTCTCTCTCTTGCTCACACTCTGTCACACACATTGTTTTGTCTACATCTCAGATTTAATCTGTCACTCACCTCACAGCAGTCAAGGTTTTATATATAGCACCAGTTGACCTATTATTAATCTCTCTTTTTCTCCCCCTCCCTCCCCTTTTCCCCCCTCCCTCCCTCTCTCTCAGAGATCATAGAGAAAGCGGGGGAGGAGGGCGTACCAGACCTGGTTTCAGTCATGAGGAATCTGTCATCAGAGAATATCCCCAACCTCCCCCCTGGGGGGGGCCTTGCCAGCAAGTAAGAGACCTGACACTCTCTCCTCTCCTCCGTCTGTATGCTCTCCTCCCTCTGCCCCCTCTCTCTCTCTCCACTCTCCTCTCTCCCACCCTCCTCTCCTCCCTCTGCCCCCCCTCTCTCTCTCCTCTCTCCACTCTCCTCCCCCTCCCTCCCCCCTCCTACACAACACCTACTTGTCTTGACCCTACATGTAATTCCAGAGCGCGATTCCCTCTGATCTGTCGCCGTTCGCTCTCCTCCACAGATCTGATGGGACTGGGTAGGTCTAAGCTGTAGCGCCACCTAGCTCTGTCCTAACCTCCTAGTATCAACGCAGCCTTTAGCCGTCTGTGTTTTAATGGATGTTCAACCTCCCAGGGTTCTCCCCAAAGAATGGAAGAGTGGCGCTGCGCCACCTGGTCCACTTGGCTCGGCCATTTTGTTACACATTTCAGAGCTAAATTAGCCTGATATTTAGTTACCATAGAGTTAACTGCCTCTGTTCGGCCAATGACACCTTTGTTTTTAAAAGTGAAAGCGTTATGACATTTCTCAGTGAAATTAGCGTTTTTAGCTGTATTTTTGTTGCGCAATTTTTTTGCGCTATTTTGATGCGAATCCACGCGAGTCGGGTTTTGATGATGCATTCCAGCGGCGCTTTTGTTCAAACATCCTGGGGAGAACCCTGCCTACTGTGGACGTGTTAGGCCTCCCCCCGATGTGGGTGTGTGTGGGTGTGTATGCAAAGCAACCTGGAAAGTGAATGGATGGCTGAAGAAATCAATGAATCAATCAAAGGGAGTATCTGAAGGCATTGTTGTGTGTGTGTGTGTGTGTGTGTGTTCTCTCTAGACGCGGTGTTATTGAAGCCGTGTACAACCGGCTCAACCCTCACAGGGAAGAGGATGGGGTGAGTATCGTAGTGAACACATACTTTCACAGCTCACTCTTACATGGATCCCTTCACATACATCTCAAATATATACGTGTGTGTGTGTGTGTGTGTGTGTGTGAGACTGTCTGTGAGTGTGTGTGGTGTTGACAGATATACGTATATATTTGAGCCTGTTCCATACTCCCCATGTTCTCTTCCCATAACATGCACCATGTGACTCTGCCTTAGCCAATCACAGTGTATGGAGAATGCTGCACCCGTCAACCCTCCCTCCCTCCCTCCCTCCCTCCCTCCTCAGCGCTGCGTAGCATGAATGTACTCCTTAGCTCTGATCTCCAGTCAGTTCCCAGAACCCCCAAAACCTTATGCTCAGATTTGAGGGGGGCCGGGGGAGGGTCGTCAGCTCACCCTCCCAGAGTCGTGTGTGAGAGGGGCAGGCTTTCGTTCCAGCCAAGCACAAACACACTGTATTTAACCAATCAAAGCCTTGGCTGAAGACTGGGATTAACTCAGTAATTGAATCAGGTGATACTGATTGGTTGGAACAAAAAACCTGCTCCGACACCAGCCCAGCAAGGTAAGATCCCCCCCCCCCCCACCCCACCCTCTACATCCTCTCAAAACAGCATGGTCAGTAAACCCTCCCATGTGCATGAAAGTGTTAATATACGTGTATGTGTGTGTGTTTTTGTTCCAGCCCAGCAAACACACACGATCTGATCAACGAGTCACAGTCCTTTAGGTTTATCAGGTGGGTTAGTGCTGGGCTGGAGCAAACACACACACACACACACACACAAACCAGCAGGGTGCACATTACAGTTTGACACACGGTGCTCTTGACGGTTATCTCCTGCATGTCTAGGTTCAACAGTCACATGGTACCAGCGGCTGTGTACTGATTTGTGGCGATGCCCTGTGGGTTTGTCTCATGATGATGATGATGATGATGATGTAATTTCCTGTCATGTAGAGGAAGTGCATTATGGAGTGCATGCTGGGATCCTTACTGTAGCCTATGACATCATAACATAATAGAAATAGGTTCATGTGTGAGAACACTGACACACCTCTCTGACTCATCTGGGCTGATGATGCTAGTGTGATGTCATGAACGTGATGCATTTGATTTGTTGATGATTTTGTTCAAAACAACTATCAGAAGTTTGGGTTCTGAGGTGTGTGTGTGTGTGTGTGTGTGTGTGTGCGCGTGTGTGTGTGTGTATATCCTGTTGGATGGATTGTGCTGTAGCTACATGGGTTGGACTGTGTGTAGGCTACGTCAAATAGCAGAGAACTCATGGTCTTTGCATCCCCTCGGCAAAGAAGTCTGTGTGTTTCTGTGTGAAATGTCTTACACACACACACGCACAAACTTCTTTCTCATATCGTCCATGTTCCCCTGCCATATAAAGTACGTTCAGTTTAAGAAATGTCTCCATGTAAATAAATATGCACATAATGTGACATTCTCTAATACACACACACACACACACACACACACCCACACAGTGGTAGACTTGAGAGCTGTGCCTGTCTAACTGTGTGTAACCCTCTGATTAACGCAGCCCTCCTGTTTCATTTGGTAAGTCAAGTCCGTACATATAAACGTCAATCATATATACCCGTGCCCCCCCCACCAGTGTGTAGTGTCTCAGAGGTCAGGTGGTCTGTCCCCGTCACTTTGATCTGAGGTGGGTTAGGGTCAGGAGCAGGACCACTCTGAATGTCGCCTTATTGGAAAGAGGACACCCTTCTCTCTCTGTCTCTTTCTCTCTCTCCTCCTGTCCATCTCTCTTTCTTTCTCTGTCTCCATCTCTCTCTCTCTCTCTCTCTCTCCCTCTCTCTCCTTCTCTTTCTCCCTCCCTCACACACACACACACACGCCCACCCTGTTGGGTAGTGAAACCATCCAGGGATGCCTGCTTGCTCCTTGGAATGGGGAGGAGTTGGTGGTGTGATGTTAACTAGGGCTCATTGACTGTGTCTTCCCCAGGGTTCAGACTCTGTATATAATACCCTATGATGAGGTGTTAGAAATTGTCCATCTCATACTGACACTTCTCTCTTCTCCCACCTCCCTCTGCCTCTCCTCTGTTCCCTCACTCCATCTCTCTCTCCCTCTCTACCCTCCACCTTCCAGAATGGAGCAGACCTCGAGGACCCCTGGTAGCTGCCCTGCAGAACTGCCCGTTCCTGCTCCAGGACTCCTTTCTACACAAGACATCTTTATTCATACCGGTTTCTTTTTTGTTTTTGTTTTGTTTCCCCTCCCCATGATACCAAGAGATCAATCGGACCATAAATGCAGATTTAAAAACTCTCCAAACAACCCAACCCAAAGGATTGCAAATAATTTTTAATTAAATACGAGGGGGAAAGAGGAGAATAACTACTATAGTAGTATAAACATCTAAACGAAATATATACTAGAGAAAATAAGACAAGATACTTAGTTTTTTTTTTTCTTCTTTTTATTGCTTTTTTTTGTGGTTGTTGTTGTTTTTGTGTTGGTGGACTGATGAAGAGACTGAAGGCCCAAGTTGTGGGGCATTGTGGGCCGTCCCTGTAACGCTCTGTGGTGCCTTTCCTCCAACCGCCGCGGATGGAGGACCCAGCAGGCAGCCAGCCGGCCAACCAGCTGCCCCCAGGAACCAGGCCCCCGGCCGCCTAACCAAGCCCCAGGCTCCACACCCCTACCTAGGCCTCAGGACCTAACCAAGCCCCAGGCTCCACACCCCTACCTAGGCCTCAGGACCTAACCAAGCCCCAGGCCCCAGAATGGCCCTAGGCCCCAACCAGGCCCCAAGCCCCCAGGCCCTCCTTCCAGTCCCAAGGGGCCCAGTGGGGGGACCACCACTACTGGGGACCAGCATGGCTGAGGCAGGGGGACTGCTACAGCTCTGGCTGTGGCTTGGCTTGTCTCTGGACCCCACAGGTGGACACACGCTGGTCCAACAGGACTGAACCGGAGAGGAGCGGCTGCCTGGTCTGCTTCATGGCATTAACTTGTGTGGAAGGGTTTGGAGATTGATCGCTTTTTGCACCTTTCCCCCCCCGCCCCCCTCTTTCTCTCCCTCTCTCCACCAAACAGACGGACACAGATGGAGAGATAGCTAACCTCTGCTTCAACAGACTCTCGCCACTCCTCCTCAACCTGCCGGCGTTTCACCCCTCTCTGTCTCTCTTTCTCTCTCTCTCTCTCTCTCTCTCTCACTCACTCTCTCTCTCTCTGTCATGTATACGCTTTTTAGCCTGCTGTTGTTCAAGATAAGAAAATATATATAAAATCCATATATATATTTTTGATGTATGTTTTTGTTGTTTCATTCACGGTGTCAGATGGTAGGCGGCCTACTCTGTGTGCAGACAGAGAGGTAGACAGGCAGGCAGACAGACAGAAAGAGTGTAGGACAGGCAGGCAGGCAGACGTGAAGAAGTATCGTGGTCGCTTAGCGACTTGGGAGGGAAGTGCACGTCTTGGTGGACATAGACGGACATGATGTGATGTCATATCTGTGTGTCAGTGTGTGTGCGTGTGTGTGTTTGTCTGTGCGTGTAAACACACACCAGCCGCCCAGAGAGAGTCTGGGTTTTTGGGCTAAAGGGATTCTAACCGCCGCCCACCAAAGTCTCACCGCAACTTTCTTCTTTCACCTCTCACACTCTCATCCCTTTCTTTCTTTCTTTCCCTCCTTCCTCCTCTCATCCTCTCCTTAATGCAGAAAGAAACTCTCGCAACGATTTTGCCTTTTTTTTTTTTTTCTTCTCTGACAGATATTGTAAAGTGTGTGATGATTTTTTTTTTGTTTTAGCGGAATTAAATATCTAGGCGATGATGAGTTCTTCAACCTTTATATATATATTTTTTTCAAATGCTGTGTAATAGTGTAATATAGCTGTTGTTTCATTGCATTCTTGACATTTCAAATGGAGGTTTGGCGGTATCATGAAAGGAGCAGGTTCAGGAGCACTGAAGGGGAAGGAGAGGATGAGTCTGAGACTGATCCAGTGTACCAATAGGAGGAGAGAAGCCCAGTCACATGGTACCAGTGGCTGTGTACAGATGGGTGGCGATGCCCCGTGGGTTTGTCGTGCGATGATGTAATTTCCTGTCATGTAGAGGAAATGCATTGTGGGAGGGTGGAGGGGCGGGGGGGGGGGGGTCAGGCCTGAAAAAAAAAAACTAGTCCCTACTCTCCAGAAATTAACCCCTACTCCCTAGTCACTAATCCCTACTCCCCAGATACTAACCCCTACTCCCTCGCCCCTCCTCCCTAGACCCTAACCCGTAGTCCCTACTCCCCAGACACTAACCCCTACTCCCTCGCCCCCCCTCCCTAGACACTAACCCCTAGTCCCTAGTCCCTACTCCCTAGACACTAACCCCTAGTCCCTACTCCCCAGATACTAACCCCTACTCCCTCGCCCCTCCTCCCTAGACACTAACCCCTAGTCCCTACTCCCCAGACACTAACCCCTACTCCCTCACCCCTACTCCCCAGATACTAACCCCTACTCCCTCGCCCCTCCTCCCTAGACACTAACCCCTAGTCCCTAGTCCCTACTCCCCAGACACTAACCCCTCAGGTTACAGATACTGTCTAGGGTGTAGTAGCTAGGGTCACTGTCTAATTTGTAGGGGCTTATGGATAATGCTTCCGTCAAAGGTTTCTGAGCTAGCTACCTAGCATAGCATTGATCTTGTACACCTGGGGTTTGAGCTAGCTACCTAGCATAGTATTGATCTGGTACACTTGGGGTTTGAGCTAGCTACCTAGCATAGCATTGACCTGGTACACCTGGGGTTTGAGCTAGCTAGTAGCATAGATTTGATCTGGTACGCCTGGGGTTTATGAGCTAGCTAGCAACATAGCATGTATCTGGTGCAGCTGGAGTTTATGAGCTAGCCGCATAGCATTGATCTGGTACGCCTTGGGTTTATGAGCTAGCTGCCTAGCATAGTATTGAGCTGGTACAGCGGGGGTTTGAGCTAGCAACCTAGCATAGCATTGGTCTGGTACAGCTGCCTTGGTGCCATTTGACTATTTAGGTACTTGAATGTTGTGTGTGGTTCTATTTTTGCAATAACATTGATTTTCATGAGATGATTGATTTGTTTTCTTGATTGACATGTTTCTTTTGTGTTTTTTTTTTTTTTAACTGTGCATGTAATGTGGTTGGAGGGTTGTTCGGGGGGTGGTTGTTATGTGTGGGGTGGGACAGGTTGGGGGTAGGGGAGGGAGGGGAGGGGTTGCCGCCCCTGGTTTAAGGGGGATGTTTAAGCCCCTGGTTTAAGGGAGATGTTTAAGCCCCTAGTTTAAGGGGGATGTTTAAGCCCCTGGTTTAAGGGGGATGTTTAAGCTATAGCAGACACTGGGTTGAGGGGGGGTAGGGGGCTGTGGGAGCTGCTGCTTTGAATGTAATTCACCTTCACACGACAACACTACACTGCATAGACTGATCTGGAGGCTGAAGACGCTTCTCCCCCCCCCTGCTCATATAATGACGACTTCTCCTGGGTTTCATTGGGACAGCCCAGAGCGTCCCCATACCGGGCTGTAGGCTTTCTGAGACGTTTAGGACGCTCGGACTCTCCCCACCCATAGGTGCCTTCCTTTTACCCCGTCCGCTTCACTGGGTAGGCGGGGTTTTCACTCGTGGACCAATGGAACGGTTGAAAAGGTTGCAAACCCCGCCCTCCCAACGGGTGATCCCGGGGCGAGCTAAAAGGAACGCCGCTAAGACGCCAACCCATCACTGGGCCTGGCCCCGCCTCCTGTCACTATTGAGATTTTCCAATGAGAATGAGCGCCATGTCTGAGGGGCGGGACATGAACCTGTGGCGAAGCAGCCTACTGCCCCACGCCTGCCACTCATCCTAACTGGTTTTGTATATCTACAAGTATTGATATATTAGAATGACGATGATTTCCACATACTTTATTTATTCCTGATTTTTAGCCTTTTAAATGAGAAGTGCTGTATTTGAGAATGGTATGCTGAGATTATGATGATGATAATGATGTGTGGGCGTGGCTTGGTGTGGTAGTGGCTTGCCCCGCCCCCTTCTGCCTTCAGGGTCACCTTTGAGAGTGACGGGGTCACGGAGGGGGGGGGTCAAGGGTCATCCAGGGTTTTCACCATACCTCCTCCTTGTAACGATAGTTCCCAGTATGATATTGTGATGTTTCCGACCATACAGTGAACATAATCTTCAATAAAGGATGGATACATTTAAGTCCTTATAGTATGCTCTCTCTCTGTTGACTTGCTGTGTCTCACACACACACAAACGCCAGAGGAGGTTGAAATCGGAGGATGGGCTCATTGTAATGCATGGGTCGGAATGATAATTCCATGCATTGCAGTGAGCCCATCCTCGGATTTCTGCCTCCATCAACCTCCTCTGATAAACACACACACACACACACTCAAGTAGACACAGTACTCAAGGACTAGGTTTGTCCTATTCCTAGAGTGATTGGATTATATGATAGGTGACCCAGTACAGTACGTTTGTCTTGGCATTGAGTTTATTCACTCAAGTTTGACAGACGTTTTCTAACCTCAGAAGTGGTCCATTGTGGAGGTGAGTCCACTTCCCACACCGCCAGAGCTGCAGACCCAGCTGTTGACCTCAATCCCCAAATGAATGGAAAGGATAGGTTGTCTGGTTTGTATTGCATTGTGTTGCATCTGTGTATGAAATGTGCTTTATAAATGAAGTTTGACTTAGTTTAGTTTCCAAACAGAACGTGCAGAAGTTTTGAACTTGAGAGTCGACGAGATGAGAAATAATCCAATGGGAGTCTTCAATACTGCGGCTAGCGTTTCCATGATATGCAATGCATTTTTACAGAAACTGATTTGAATAATAACAATTGTCATTGTTAAAATCCAGCTACAATAAAAATCAAGATGGAGCATATTCTGCTAACTTTTGCTCTGCTCAGCACTATTTTCTGAATATCAAATTGGGGGCCCAAAATGTTTTGCTCATCTCTTCCATGTATTACGGGTTGAGGCTTACAGCAGCTGGTGGTGTGGAGGGTGACATGAACTCATCTTGACACTTTGTTTGATCTGACAAACTTTTGGAATGAACTCGATAAAAAGGGGATAATAAAACAACAACAAAGCAATCATCCAACCACTTGTTGTGTTACAGCTAAGGGATGTAGAAATGTAACCACTCTCAAATACATAGACTAGGCTATGGATGCAAGGACTGACCATCCATGAGATCAAAATAATAGTTTAATAAAAAGTTTGAAGCTATACAAGGTTTGTTTACACTTAGGCCTACATTGTTTATGAAAAATGGGAGTAAAACAAGCTTACATTTGGGTAAGGCAGTTGAACTAAGCTCACAAGGCAGTTACAGTTCCCTGCGCAAGCAATGGGGCAGTGACGCATGTTTTCTTCTTTTGGCTCTACACTCCAAAAGTTTGGATTAAAACAATTTAACCTTACTATGAGGTTAAAGTAGAGACAACAATGTCAACATGAGGATCAAAGAGATGTCCATGAAAGTGAGGGAAGCTGATATGAGGCTGAAAGAAAAATCTATCATAAACAGCCAAAACCGTAAACCTACCAAAATCAACATCATTCAAAGGATGATACTATGTAGCCACAAGAACAGGATGGCCAGTTACGGTTTCCTAAAAGGTAACTAAAAGAGCCAGCAGAGTTCTGGAAAAAGGTCTTGTTGACAGGTGAGACAAAGATTAATATATACCAGAGTGATGGCAACAGTAAAGTGTGGAGAAAAAAAGGAGCTGCTGCTCATCTGTGAAATATGGTGGAGGTGGTGTTATGGCTTGGGCATATACAGTATGGCTTCCACTGGAACTGGCTCACTTGTCTTAATTGATGATGTAACTGCTGACGGCAGCAGCAGGACAAAGTGTACAGAAACATCTTGTCAGCCCAAGTACAAAGAAATACGTCCAAACTCATTGGACGGCGCTTCATCATACATCATACTAGGCAGGGCTAAAAAGTAGAAAGTTGTTGACTGGCCAAGTCAATCTTCAGATTTAAATCCTATTGAACATGCATTTCATTTGCTGAAGAGGAGACTTAGGGCAAAACATCCTCAAAACAAACAATTGAAGATGGCTGCAGTACAGGCCTCACCAGAGAAGATACCCAGCGTCTGGTGGGGTCCATGGGTCGCAGACTTCAGGCAGTTATTGCATGCAAAAGATTGTCAACCAAATACTAAACATTAGTGCTTAATTTGACATTTGATAAATCTGTCCCATCATTTTTAGGGGGACTATGTTGTAATTTTTGAATGGTACAACCAATATGTACACGAACACCATAAAATAAACACTGATAATCTCGACTTTAACCTCACAGTGTTGTTTGATTTCGAATCCAAACTGTTGGAATGAAAAACAAATGCTTCCCTATCCCATTGCTTACGTAGGGCACTGTATATGTTCTATTCTTCAAGAATCGATGGCTATATAATTCATATAAAAGTCAGAAAATTGACGTGCCAATCACAGATTGCCTCTTTAACAAGAATGAGTTATAAAGCTGGGAACTACCTCAAGTACACCATAGCCACACAGTCATATACATAAATGCACCTCCAAGCACCCGTGGCAACATTTATGGCTACTGGTGTGTAACTGCAATCAATGTGAAGTCAGTGTGTTCAAGCCAACTGCACTCTACTGCACTCAGGCCACCAGAGAGCTGGAAGATAATCCCTAACCATGCGTTTATACCTCTCCTATTTCCCACATACCACAGAGAGAGAGAGAGAGTGTGTGAGAGAGAGAGTGTGAGAGAGTGTGTGTGTGTGTGTGTGTGTGTGTGTGTGTGTGTGTGTGTGAGTGAGAAAGAGAGGGAGATTGATTGTGTGTGTGTGTGATTGTGAGAGAGAGAGAGGGAGATTGATTGTGTGTGTGTGTGTGTGTGTGTGTGAGTGATTGTGAGAGAGAGGGAGATTGATTGTGTGTGTGTGTGTGTGAGAGAGAGAGAGAGAGAGAGAGAGAGAGAGAGAAAGAGAGAGAGAGATTGTACTATGGACCCTGTAACTTGCCTCCATAAAGAAGTGTTCGGACAATTGATTACACACCTGTATTGAGCCAGCAGCATCACACTGAAACCTAGCCATCCTAGGTACGATTTAGAGCTAGTTCTCTCGAGATGACTTTAGGTGGGGGCCCCAACGGGAGCATGGAGATGAGGGAGGGTATCAGAAATACAGGCTTCCAGGACGATGGCGAAGCGGAGGATGCTGGGGACGAAGCCGGGAGCAGGACCTCGACGACGGTCAGCCTGGCGGCGCAAGACGGGGAGGACGAGGGCGCCTACAACCAACTCAAACCTTACGCGGGGATGCCCAAAGAGGTTCTGTTGTTGTATTCTACCCAAACTCGGTACCGGCTACCCCGGGAGATCCTGTTCTGGCTAACGGTGGCGTGCATGCTGGCGCTGGTCGGCACGACCATCGCAGTGATCGCCTTGTCTCCCCCGTGTCTGAGCTGGTGGCAGACTTCTCCGGTTTACCAGGTCTACCCGCGGTCCTTCAAGGACTCCAACAGCGATGGTATCGGAGACCTCAAAGGTAGTGGTCATTCTATAACAATTTATTGATCTCCACGTACGGTAGTCTATCCATTGCCAATAATTACTTGTCATTCATAAAACGTTGTGCGTTTGAGTGAATTACGGCGCATATGGATGTGTTTATTTGAGGTGAGTCATTACCGCCGGGTATTGAGGTCAGGGGTTTTGTTGTCCGTGCTTTAAATTGCACTCGTTATACGCGTTAGTCATTTTATAGGCTTACATGATGTGGTCATAAACGTGTGTCTCCCAACAACCTCACACACTTTCCCAATTCCCTGAACGAGGCGAAGTATATTACCGCCAATGAGCAACAAGCCCAGCACCATAAGGCTACTGTAGCCTCCCTAAGGTATAGTATGACCTCAGCCAAGGACTGGACCTTTATGGTATTGTAGAGTGGCTATCTATAATGTCATAAAGGTCCAGACCCTGAAAGGTCCAGAGGTACAATGTTATCAAGGTCCAGACCCTGAAAGGTCCAGAGGTCATAGTGCATACACACGAGACTGTAGGCCTACACAGTTCAAGCTAAGCTGTTTTTTCCTCAGTCTGGCTACATGACTTACACAATGAAGCTGAAATATAATAACCATAATTTCACCTTCAGAATAACACTTCATAGACACATTTTCTCTGTTAAACAAATCATACTCATTCTTGTGGTGTCAAGGATGAAAAAAGCTTACAGTATAATTATGTTGACATATAGTCAATGTTCTGGTGGGTTCATGGTGTGTTGTCAACTGTGTTTGAACCTTAGAGTGCTACAGTATGACAGGTGGAGGCAGAAATTGGAGGACGGGCTCATTGTGTTTGATACCATTCTTCATTCCGTTCCATGCATTATTACAATGAGTCCTCCAATATCTACCTACACCAGCCTCCCCTGATACAGTATGAGTATGGTCTAACAATCCCACACCTTGCTGTACCCTCCACCCCCGTCTCCCCCCCCCCCGTCCCCCTATCCCCTCTTATCCCCCACCACCCCCCACCACCCCTCAGGCATCTTGGAGAAGCTGGACCACTTCCAGTACCTGAACATCCGGTCCGTGTGGATCAGCCCCTTCTACAAGTCCCCCATGAAGGACTTTGGTTACGATGTGGAGGACTTCAGAGACATCGACCCTCTCTTCGGCTCCATGCAGGACTTTGAGGACCTGCTGGTTGGCATGCATAACAAGGGTGAGCCAGGGGGGGGGACTGTAGACGTAGCCTACTCCAGTGGGTTGACCCCCCTGACGAATGCACTTTGGATAAGTGCACATTCCTTTGACCTCTACCCAGAAAAAAATGGTTCTAAAAATGGTTCTTTCATTTGTCCCCATAGGGGAACCCTTTGATGAACCCTTTTGGGTTCCATGTTGAACCCTTTTGAGTTCCATTTAGAACCTTCTGTGAAAAGGTTTGTACATGGAACCCAAAAGGGGTCTACATCTAACCCAAAAGGGTTCTACATTGAACCTAAAAGGGTTCTTTAAAGGGTTCCCCAATGGGGTCAAACGAAGAACCCTTTGAGATTTTTTTTTTAGAGAGTTAAAGAGGTTACTTTTAAGTGCCGTACAGTTTTTAGTACACAAGTTTAGCAAAAGTAGAACATCGGCCTACTCTTCCACAACTTACACCCCGCTCTGCCCCCACCCCCCCTCCCTCCCCCCAACCCCGCAGGTCTGAAGTTGATCATGGACTTCATCCCTAACCACACCAGCGACCGCCACCGCTGGTTCAACCTGAGTAGGACCAGAGATGAGCAGTACTCAGACTACTACATCTGGGTGGACTGTCTCCCCAACACACCCCCCAACAACTGGGTGAGGAGGCTCAGGTTCATACCCCGTCAGGGGAGGCTGGTGGAGGTAGAAATCGGAGAACGGGGCTCATTGTAATGCATGGAATGGAATGAGGAATGGTATCAAACATGCGCCTTCCTCATTCCATTCCATGCGCCCCGTCCTCCGATTTCTACCTCCACCAACCTCTCCTGTAACTAATACATGTGTGATTTGAGGGAGGTGACCAATGATTGAGTATTGACCAATGATTGAGCAGTGTGTGTCTCCGCCTCCAGGTGAGCATCTTTGGGAACTCGTCCTGGACATATGACGAGGTCAGAGGTCAGTGTTACCTGCACCAGTTCCTCAAGGACCAGCCAGACCTCAACTTCCGCAACCCAAACGTCTGCAGAGAGATGACTGTAAGATGTTACACACACACGCACACACACACACACACATATGTATGTGCATGCACACACACACACACACACATGGAGTGAATACAAGTGAGTCAGGAAGGAGAGGAGCCCAGCTGTTGTATGTGATGAGTGAGAAGGAGAGAGGGAAAGAGAGAGAAAGAGAGAGGGAGAGAACGAGGTGTGCGTGTGTGTGTGTGGGAGGGGGGGTAAGTCTCTATTCTCAGGTTATTACTGTAACTAGATGGGGCAGGCAGGGAGGGGGAGAGGGAGGGAGATGGAGGGGAGGGTTTGGCTCCTACACGTTACAGAGAAGCCTTTATGCTCAGCTGGCTGGCAGATAACACTCACCTGGGCTCCCTGCCCGGAAGGCTAGTGGATACACACCTACAGTACCACCTAGTCTCCTCTCAACATACCTACCTGGCTAGCTAACTACCTACCTAGCTAGCTAACTACCTCGGTTTGACCTAACATGCTGTACCTACCTACCTAGTTAGCTACCTACCTACCTACCTACCTACCTACCTACCTACCTAGTTAGCTACCTACCTACCTACCTAGTTAGCTATTTACCTACCTACCTAGTTAGCTACCTACCTACCTAGTTAGCTACTTACCTACCTACCTAGTTAGCTACTTACCTACCTAGCTAGCTAGCTGCTACCTACCTAGATAACCAAATAGTTACTGTACCTAACTACCTAGTTAGCTACCTACCTACCTACAATTTTCTCTGTGAGAGTGTAGTGTTTTGAAAGATTTGTAACTGTAATTGTTCTTGTTCTTCTTGTTCTCTCTCTCTCTCTCTCTCTCTCTCTACAGGACATAATTAATTTCTGGTTGGGGAAGGGAGTGGACGGGTTCCGCATGGACGCGGTCAAACACATCCTGGAGGCCAAACACCTGAGAGACGAACCCCAGGTCGACCCCAACCAAGACCCTGTGAGTCTCACCTGTCCTGTCCTAACCTAACCCTAGCCGCAACCCCAACCCTAACCCTAACCAAGACCCTGGAGTCTCACTTGTCCTGTCCTTACCTAACTCCATCCCCAACCCTAAACCTAACCAAGACCCAGTGAGTCTCACCTGTCCTGTCCTAACCCTACCTGCCCTAGCATCATTAGCTTCACATGTCCTAACCTCACCTGTCCTTACCCTCACCTGTCCTAACCTCACCTACCCTCTCCTCACCTGTCCTAACCTCACCTGTCCTGTCCTCACCTGTCCCATTCTCACCTGTCCTGTCCTAACCTGTCCTCACCTGTCCTGTCCTCTCTGGTTCTGTCCTCACCTGTCTTAACCTCACCTTTCCTCATCTGTCCTAACCTCACCTGTCCTGTCCTCTCACCTGTCCTGTCCTTACCCATCCTATATTTCAAGTTCAATTGTCTTGTTTGGACTCACTGTAAACGTCTCACAAACAGAATACTTCATAATGATTGGGTATTATTTGTATAAAACCATCTCTGATTCAATGACGGGTTGGTTGACCTTTGCCCCTGAGAGGAGGGAGCCAATGGGAGAGCAGGGTTTCAGACAGGCTGTGTTCCCACCGGCCGGGGATTACTACAGCAGCATACTTCGGAGGCTTTGTGACTCTCTGTCATGTGATCTGACTAATGCTGCACAATTACAGCTGGCCTGAGCTGGTCTCTGGCTGGAGAGAAAAGGAGGAGGAGAGGAAGTAGAATGATACCATCTCTCTCTTTCACCACCCATGTCCCACTCCCCCCCCCCCCCCCCCGCTAGGACACGGTGGACTCTGAGTTTGAGCTGCACCATGACTACACCACCTCCCAGCTGGGCCTGCATAGGATTCTGCAGGACTGGAGGACAGAGATGGATGTCCACAGCAGAGAACCAGGCCGATACCGGTAGGTAGTGCACACAAACATACACTAATTAATTAATTAATTAATTAATTAATCCATCCATTTCTTGCGGTACATGACACACCCCCCCCCCCCCCCCCCCCCCCTCAGGTTCATGGTGACAGAGTCCTATGACTACGAGGAGATAGAAAAGACGATGATGTACTATGGGACCCCAGTGGTGAAGGAGAGCGACTTCCCCTTTAACTTCTACCTGATGGACCTCCCCCAGAACCTGACCGGCACTGGCGCCCAGGCCCTGGTCCACCTCTGGATGGACAACATGCCCCGTGGGAAGTGGCCGAACTGGGTGGTGAGTGAAGGGGTTAAAAAGGATCCCGACATATTTGACTATAGTGAAATGTGTTCATTTACACTCACCGAGAACTTTATTAGGAACACTATACTAATACTGGGTAGGGCCTCCCTTTGCTCTCAAAACAGCCTCAATTCTTCGTGGCATTGATTCCACAAGAGGTTGGAAACATTCCTTTGAGATTCTGGTCCATGATGACATGATTGCATCACGCAATTCCTGCTGATTTTTTCAGGTGCACTTTCAAACTGTGAATTTCCTGTTCTACCACATCCCAAAAGTGTTCTATTGGATTCAGATCTGGTGACTGGGAAGGCCACTGAAGAACACTGAACTCATTGTCATGTTCATGAAACCAGCTTGAGACGACTTTTGCTTTGTAACATGGTGCATTATCATGCTGGAAGTAGCCATTAGAAGATGGGTAAATTGTGGCCATGAAGGGATGCACATGGTCAGCAACAATACTCATATAGGCTGTGGCATTCAAGCGATGATTGATTGATATTAACAGGCCCAAAGTGTGCCAAAAAAACATTCCCCACACCATTACACCACCTCCACCATGAGAAGGTGTACAGGTGTTCCTAATAAAGTATTAATAAAGTTAGTGTATTTGACTATAGTGAAATGTGTTCATTTATTTCTCCATGTAATTTATTTAACCAGATGCTTCTTGTTATAGTTTCTTTTTTGGAGGGATGTTTTTCAGATAAAGATCACATTGCTCAGATAAATAGCTGTCCTTGTGTGAACCAGTTCCAGAAGGATAGCAGAGCATTGACAGCAATAACTGTTGCATCGCAAATCACATACGTCACGTTCTTCCCGACTGAATGGCTTCTCTATAGAGCTCTACCAGGGTTAGCGGTTAACAATAGCACATCTACATCTATTACATCAGGGGAGGCTGGTGGTGGTAGCAATGGGAGAATGAGCCTGTCCTCTGATTTCTACCTCTACTGATGTATATATCATGTTCCCCAATGAAAGCTTGTCATGAGTCTTGAGTTCCCCCTCCCCTCTGTGTGTGTCCCAGGTGGGGAACCATGACAAGCCTCGTATCTCGTCCAGTGCTGGTCCTGAGTACACGCGTGTCCTTAACATGTTGCTGCTGACGCTGCCTGGCACACCCACCACCTACTACGGAGAGGAGATCGGCATGGAGAACGTCAACGTCACAGACATACAGGACCCCTTCGGCAAGTTCAACCCTGTAAGTCTGACTGGCCTGGCCGGCTAGCTGTGTGTGTGTGTGTGTGTGTGTGTGTGTGTGTGTTTGAAAGACATACAGGACCCTTCGGCAAGTTCAACCCTTGTAAGTCTGACTAGCCTTGCCATATGGGGTGTGTGTGTGTGTGTGTGTGTGGGGGGGGGGGTGTGTGTGTCTATCTATCTATCTATCTGTCTGTCAGGACCGTAACTCTGCCCTGTTCTTCTCCCCTTGTGTTAGAACGCTAGTCGGGACCCCCAGCGCTCACCCATGCAGTGGAGCTCTGAGCTGAACGCTGGCTTCAGTGACAACCCCAACGGGACCTGGCTACCTGTGCACCCGCAGTACAACACCACCAATGTGGAGGTACGCTAACCGCTAACCTAGCTAACTTGGCTACCTGTGCACCCATAGTACAACACTACCAATGTGGAGGTACGCTAACCGCTAACTTGGCTACCACTGCACCCATAGTACAACACTACCAACGTGGAGGTAGGCTAACCACTAACCTAGCTACCCCACTAGGGATGGGGCCGAGTGTTACAGTAGCCTACATGGCTAGTCCCTGTGTGTGTGTGTGTGTGTGTGTGGTGACTGGGAAAGGGTTCAGACACCCAAATGAAGTGTATTACTGACTGGTTGGTTCTCTGTCAGGGTTGATGCTATGTTATATCTGCTGTTGACTGGTTCTCTGTCCTCCCCAGGCCCAGCTGTAGTGTGTTTGTGTGTGTGTGTGTGTGTGTGTGTGTTAGTGCATGTGTGTAGTGAGTGTGAGACTGGCTAAGGGTTCATATAAGACAGTAGAGGAGTCAGACTGACTGTTTCTCTGTCCTCCCCATGCGTGTGTGTGTGTGTGTGTGTGTGTGTGTGTTAGTGACTGGCTAAGGGTTCCTATAGGACAGTAGAGTCGTCAGACTAACTGGTTCACGGTTGTCCCCAGGCCCAGAAGGCTGACAGCGGGTCGGTCCTGTCTCAGTACCGGGCCCTGAGCCTGCTCCGGGAGACGGACCTGGCGCTGCACCGCGGGTGGATGTGTCACGTCTGGACCGACGCCAACGTCTTCTCCTTCCTCCGCGAGGTGGACGGCCTCGGCCACGCCTACCTCGTGGTGCTCAACTTTGGGGGCGACGCCCGCATCGACCTCACGGCCGTCGCCGAGCTCCCCGATTGGCTCACGGTCCGCATGAGCACCCACCGCCGCGACGACGCTGCCACCGGTGGCCGGCTGCAGAAGTCCCACATCGCCACGGTGAAGGGGGAGGGGCTGCTGCTGGAATACTCCACCTATGAGCGGTTCCACCCAGGCCACGCCTCCCAGTGCTATGTGTCAGACAAGGCGTGTTACCTGGGCGCTTTGGACATACTGTACAAATGCTGAGTAGTGTGTGTGTGTGTGTGTGTGCATAAGGTCTGAGTAGTGTGTGTGTGTGGTTTGATTAGTAACTAACAGAAAGACATGTCATCAGTTGGAGTGTGACTGAGTCACTTCACACTGTTCACTGTCTGTTTAGAAACTGGTTTTTATTGTTTGCCATTTTCCTTCATTAAAAACAAGCATGTTCAACATGTCTCATCGCTCATGGTCTCTTCCCACCTAGAACACTCATACATTACCATCACACAGTATATACTCTGTGTGTGTGTGTGTGTGTGTGTGTGTGTGTGTGTCAGTTGTGGTGCTTCACCAGGTTATTCCATCGGTGAAATAGGCTGCGTCTCAATAGCGTCAAGTGGTTTCCTTTCCTTGTGTCCTTTCCTTCACCTCCAGGCATCAGAAGAGACTTGCCAGGGGGGTTCGCGTCATAGCAGCAGCTCTCGGAGGAGGAAAGCCCCTTCAGACGGTTGAGAAACATCTGTCGTCTTTAGCTAGCGTCGAGCTAACCGAAACCCGCTAATATACGTCTTGAAATAACCCATCCAGCTTTTGAGAAACTTCTAGAAGGAGAAGGGAGAGAGAGAAATCCTCTGGGGGGGGGGAGGGTCCTTCCACAGACATAACACCTCTACCGACCAATCCCAAGTCTAGGTAGGTGGGCTCTGGCTGAGAACAAAGGCTGACATTGCTCTCTCTCTCTCTAGAAATCGAAGTAAATCACCGTAGCGAACACTGAAGGCAAACATCGGCAAGCCCTCGAGAAAGTCGGCAATCCTCCAGACGGTATTCCCGGGAGCATCCGCCATTTGTGGGAGGCGATACTCAGTCTGGCGTCCCCCCCCCCCCCCCCTCTACCTGCGTCTGGGGGTCTTCTGGTGGTCCGGGACCAGGCCCAGCTCTCTGTAGAGGAAGGCCAGCTGACGAGCACTCTGGGTGGGGAAGGACAGACAGACGGGAGGGGGGGGGGGGATACTGTATATTAGTGTATAATTCATCCTTCAGCTAATCTGTGTTTACAGCTTAAACGCCTGGTTATCGAGAGAGAGAGAGACTGCTATCACCAGACCTGCTATCACCTGTTGTTGTGATGGGAGGACTATGGAGTACATGGCTTCAGCATGGATGTAAAATACTTTACACACTCCAGTATCTGCAGTTTATAGACTGAGCAGGGCGCTGAACTGTTACTGGGTTAAAGGTAGGCTGTGGTGACAACAGGGCCCACACACACATGGACATACACACACACACGCATGTACGCACGCATGCACAGACACACGGACGGACGGACACACACACACGGTCCAGTACGAGAGGCTTCATACCTCAGTCAGAGATAGGTCAAAGTCCTCAGGTCCAAAGTGGTCGGCCCTGGGCTGCACGTCCAGAATGACTGTCGGTGTGGGCTCAGGTTCTGGAGGGGCAG
>NW_028152696.1:32680-35180 GCF_951799395.1 Argentina silus | reverse complement strand
CATCTAACATAGTATATATGACAAGGAGAGTTGTAGGCTACTCTGGTCAAGTTGTCCTAAGCATGTGCAGGTTGTATTGTATGATTTCCAAAAACACCGAGCGCTGCTTGATGACGTAAGCCGGCCACTAGGCAGAAACAATCAATCCCAAGATGTGTTATCCCTTTGCCCCTGTCGGAGAATATTGCGTTCGATGATGCTGGTAATCACCTGCTAGGTCTCGAATGACAGTAGTGTACGGAAGTCGCATGCTCTTCCAGCGGCATTCGAGCAGCGAGTGATCGAACCGGTTTACCGGGAGATGACCGTTCCAGCTCTGTAATTGTCCCATGCACCGGTATATCGGTAGAGCTACAAGCCGTATAGAGGGTTCACATTGTGGAAACGACTGCTTTGTGTTTGGGTTTGTATTTGGATTTCGTTGCCAAACACTGTTCTGACAGGATGGACGGGAAGGTGACAGCTGGTCCTGGAGAAAGTAAACACAACGAGCCGGTGTCAGAAGAGATTGGAAAAGACATCACCACGAACCACCAGCTCGGCGGAACCGACGTTGCCCGAGCACGATGGACTCTTCTACGGCAGGTACAGAAACGTCTGGATGTGGGATAATTTTCACGGAGAGTTGTGTGTATGTGTTTATAGACAGTAGCTGAGATGTGTGTATTTGTTCATAGAGAGCAGAGTTGTGTGTATGTGTTCATAGACAGCAGCTGAGGTGTGTGTATGTGTTCATAGACAGTAGCTGAGGTGTGTGTATGTGTTCTTCGACAGTAGCTGAGGTGTGTGTATGTGTTCTTCGCCAGTAGCTGAGGTGTGTGTATTTGTTCTTCGACACTAGCTGAGGTGTGTGTATGTGTTCTTCGACAGTAGTTGAGGTGTGTGTATGTGTTCTTCGACAGTAGCTGAGGTGTGTGTATTTGTTCTTCGACAGTAGCTGAGGTGTGTGTATGTGTTCATAGAGAGCAGAGTTGTGTGTATGTGTTCATAGACAGTAGCTGAGGTGTGTGTAT
Organism: Argentina silus; assembly: GCF_951799395.1. Classification (NCBI taxonomy): domain Eukaryota; kingdom Metazoa; phylum Chordata; class Actinopteri; order Argentiniformes; family Argentinidae; genus Argentina; species Argentina silus. Next base: position 34,167 of record NW_028152696.1, on the reverse strand, counting down.
GTGTTCATAGAGAGCAGAGTTGTGTGTATGTGTTCATAGACAGTAGCTGAGGTGTGTGTATTTGTTCATAGGGAGCAGAGTTGTGTGTATGTGTTCATAGACAGTAGCTGAGGTGTGTGTATTTGTTCATAGACAGTAGAGGTGTGTGTATGTGTTCATAGACAGTAGCTGTGGTGTGTGTATGTGTTCGTAGACAGTACAGCAGATGAGGGGTTGGGGATGTGTGTGTGTGTGTGTGTGTGTGTGTGGGGGGGGGGGGGGCGGGGGGGGGGGGGGGGGGTGGGTGGGTGGGTGATGGATTGAGTCCAAACGGCTATGATTCAAACCCGTGCTGGCCGAACGGTGGTGACTGAAACAGCACAGCTGTGCCACACTCTATCTGAAACGCAGGACAAGACTTGTTGTTGACAGGTCTGGTCCTCAGTGCTCCTCCAGCCAGCTGCATTGCAGTGAAACCTAGTTCATTCTGTCACCTGCCTGGCCTCAACAATGTTTTTAGTTTTTTTTGTTATACGTCCTCCACGTGGTGACGATGCCGGTTTGTGTGTGTACGGCGGAGGGGAGGCCGGTGGAGGTAGACCGTCTGAGGACGGGCTCAATGTAACGCACCGAATACCGTTCCTCATTCCATTCCATTCCACAATGAGCCCAGGCCTCCGATTTCTACCTCCACCAGCCTCCTCCCCCTGGTACAGTACTGCGAATCCGGGTGTATATTATGCATTTGATGATGACGGCACACCTCTCTCTCTCTCCCTTCTCGGAGAACCCCCCCCCCCCCCCCTTCCTCCCCCCACCTCCCCCCTCCCCCCCCCCCCTCCTCCGTGCTACGGAGAATCTGACCCGACCCCTCTCTGTTCTGTCCTTACATGGGCATGTGACAGAGCAAGCGCACACCGCAGGCAGACCCAGATGGCTGGCAGCACTAAGCTCCCACTAATATCCTAACCCGTACGAATGCCTCCAGAACCAGGACATCACCCACTTTTCATTTTGGCGCTTTTTAATCCCCTGTCTCGTCGGTCTAAACAGGCGTCATCATGATGATGATGATGATGATGATGATGATGAGTTACGTCCCTTCAGTGTATTACAGTGAGCCTGTCCTCCGATGTCTACCTCCACCGGCCTCCCCTCCGCCGTACACGCAGGGGCGGGGCAGTGGGCTGGAGGTGTTGTGTGACAGGCTAGTGGACCCGGGGGAGGGGGGGAGGGGTCAGGGAGGAGGGGTCAGGTCGGGGGGGAGGGGTCAGGGAGGATCAGTTTCAGGAGGAAAACAATAGAGCAGGTGAACAGCAACATCCTCTAGATCCTCTCATCATTGTCTTGGGCTCTGATACCTTGTGTGTGTGTGTGTGTGTGTGTGTGTGTGTGTGTGTGTGTGTGTGTGTGTGTGTGTGTGTGTGTGTGTGTGTGTACACCTTCTGTCTGTCCAATTTGGTCAGTTATTATGCTGATGGCTCGTCAGACTCAGGTGTGCGGTTTGC
>NW_028152696.1:25180-27680 GCF_951799395.1 Argentina silus | reverse complement strand
GTGTGTGTCGTGTTGTGTGTTTGCTCCTGGCTCTGTCTGTCTGTCAGTTTTGGTAGGGTTGACTAGCGGTAGGGTTCTTGAGCTGTAGCATTGGCTAGCTGTAGAATTGGCTGGCTGTAGTGTTTGCTAGCTATGTCATTAGCTAGCTGTAGAATTGGCTGGCTGTAGCATTGGCTAGCTGTAGGTTGGAGATATTTAAAATGGCATCATGAATGTTTTTATCTGTGCATATGGGTATTTTCCCCCAGGGCAGAGGATCTGGTCAGACTGAGCATGTGTGTGTTGCGGTCGCTCTCCCTAAACAAGGTGGATGGATTCTGTTGTAACCCTCTTGCTCCTCCTCTCTCTCTCTGGCTCCTCCTCTCTCACTCTGGCTCCCCCTTTTTCTCTCTGGCTCCTCCTCTCTCTCTCTGGCTCCTCCTCTTTCTCTCTGGCTCCTCCTCTCTCTCTCTGGCTCAGGGTAGGAAGGTAACCCTAACCCTAACCCTCTGGCTCTGAAGTGGGACAATTTCAGTTGTGCCCCAATCTTCTTAAGTTTCCCATCCCCCCCGGAAGACAAACGGCTGTGAGCTCTGTGGAATGTCTTGAGGTGTCAAAGCTGTGATGTCATCAGTTTAGATGTAATAAGATGAATGACGGTTGGTGGTCTTGTTATCAACAGCTCCTAATTTAAATACTGTGGTTTTTAGGATGTTATAAAAAGCAGAGGTCGGGGAAAAACTCTCTCTCTTGTTCCTGTGTCCTGTTGTGAGGTTCTCATCAGGTTGTGAGTCGTATTGTTTTGGGATGACCTGTGGTTTTCTCTCCCTCCCTCTCTACTCTCTCTATTAGAACGTAACATTTTTCTAGGAAGTATTTGCCTCATAATAGATGTATAAGTATACAGTATTATTAAAGCCTCATTTGATTCATTCTATTTGACCTTTCTTGCACTAAATAAGCACAGACTCAACAATTCTTGGTAATTACATTGGAGTCAGATTATCAATATTAGATATGCATTGTTATCAAGAAAATATATCCGAAAGTCTCTGCCAAACATAAATGTGGAAACGGATATTAAATATAAATTCGGCTACAGCTCCTCCTCCTCTCTCTCTGGTTCAGGGGAGGAAGGTCACCCTCTGGTTCAGGGGAGGAAGATCACCCTCTGGTTCAGGGGAGGAAGGTCACCCTCTGGTTCAGGGGAGGAAGGTCACCCTCTGGTTCAGGGGAGGAAGGTCACCCTCTGGTTCAGGGGAGGAAGATCACCCTCTGGTTCAGGGGAGGAAGGTCACCCTCTGGTTCAGGGGAGGAAGATCACCCTCTGGTTCAGGGGAGGAAGATCACCCTCTGGTTCAGGGGAGGAAGATCACCCTCTGGTTCAGGGGAGGAAGGTAACCCTCTGGTTCAGGGGAGGAAGGTAACCCTCTGGTTCAGGGAAGGTCACCCTCAGACTCAGGGGAGGAAGGTAACCCTCAGACTCAGGGGAGGAAGGTCACCTTTTGGCTCAGGGGAGGAAGATCACCCTCTGGTTCAGGGGAGAAAGGTCACCTTTTGGCTCAGGGGAGGAAGATCACCCTCTGGTTCAGGGGAGGAAAATCACCCTCTGGTTTAGGGGAGGAAGGTCACCTTTTGGTTCAGGGGAGGAAGGTCGCCTGTTGACTTAATTGAAGGTAATTGGTTTTCTTCCGCCCCTCCCTCCTCCTCCTCTTTCTCCATCCCTCTATACCTTGAGAGAAAAACAGGGGTTTTGTTGGAGATGAATAGGCTGAAAGGAGCTCAGGCAACTGTCTCCACCCTGTGTCTAAATTAACATGTAACCGGACACACACACACACACACACACACACACACACACACACACACACACACACTCCGTAGACTACCCCCTGTGGTAAATAGTCTATGAATACAATAGCTATTGAAGTCAAGCCCTTGGGCGTAGTCCAGTCCGGTGTAAGGGGGGGCGGGGGTTTAGGGCCAGGCCTAATGATGGTGCTAGATGGTGGGGGGGCTTTGGAACCTGAGTGTAGCCAATGGGCATGAGGATTAGAGAGAGCGTAGCCAATGAGAAGAGGGATTAGTGAGGAAATGAAGGTGTGTAGACTGCATTGTTAGAGCCGTAATACTGAGGTAATTACAAAGACATACTTTAGCTAGCCAGCTCTCTCTCTCTCTCTCTCTCTCTCTCTCTCTCTCTCTCTCTCTCTCTCTCTCTCTCTCTCTCCCTCTCTCCGTCTCTCTCTCTCTCTCTCTCTCTCTCTAAGTCTTCTTTCTCTTTTCTTCTGTTGCAAAGGTTTTCTTTTCCTTCAGTCGGGAATTAGAGGGCGAAATGAAAGAGGGAAGAGAAAGGAAGTAATAACACCCTCGGAAACCGCACACCCCAGACGGGCTCAATTATTGGATTTTTCTCTACTTTAGTCACCACTGCCCCCCCCCCCCCCCCCCCCCCACTCACCTCCACCCCCTCCACTCCACTCCCCCCCCCCCCCCCCCCCACCTCCGCCCATGTATGCTG
>NW_028152696.1:22500-24980 GCF_951799395.1 Argentina silus | reverse complement strand
TGTCAGTGTGCTTTTCAATCCATTGGGGGGCGCTCTCTGCCCTTGTAAAGCACCAGTTCGTCTCTCCTGTCCTCTCCTCCTCTCCTCTCCTCCTCTCCACTCATAGACGCTGCTCCTCGTTGTGTTCCAGTGATGGGGGTGTGTGTTGTTGAGGGTAGCAGAGGTCACTAGAGGAGTGTGTCTCATGTGTGGTCGTCACGTCAGAGGAGAAGAGCTTCTGGAAGTGGGAGAGAAGCCAGCTATGTTCACATGTGTACTGAACATGTCTACTGAATATGGCTACTGAACACGCCTACTGAACATGTCTACTAAACATGCCTCCTGAACACTGCCACTGAACATGCCACTGAAACACTGCCACTGAACACGCTACTGAACACGCTACTGAACACGCTACTGAACATACTACTGAGCGTACAACTGAAAACGCCGCTGAACATGCTACTGAACATGCTACTGAACATGCTACTGAACATGCTCCCGCTGAGTTGACTGTCACTGTGCTCTGCTAGTGGTGTAGTTTTATACAGCACAGGTAGAGTAGGGTTGTAAGAAGGTTGTAGTAGGGTTACATCATAGATGTATTAAGGTTGTAGTAATGTTGTTGTAGGGTTGTAGTAAGGGTGTAGGAAGGTTGTAGTAATGTTGTAGGAAGGTTGTAGGAGGTTTTTAGTATGGTTGTAGTAAGGTGACATTATAGGTGTAGTAGGGTTGTAGGAAGGTTGTAGTAATGTTGTTGTAGGGTTGTAGTAAGGGTGTAAGAAGGTTGTAGGAAGGTTGTAGGAAGGTTTTTAGTATGGTTGTAGTAAGGTGACATTATAGGTGTAGTAGGGTTGTAGGAAGGTTGTAGTAATGTTGTAGTAAGGTGACATCATAGGTTCAGTAGGGTTGTAATAAGGTTTTGTAGGGTTTTAGTCGGGTTAATACGAGTGGATGGAAGCTGAAGCAGTGTCAGTTAATCTATAACTTTCCAGAAACTACTGTCGAGCCAGCCGAGTCATACATATGCAGACCTCTCTCCCTCCCTCCCTCCCTCCCTCCCTCCCTCCCTCCCTCCCTCCATCCCTCCCTCTCATGATATGTTGTCTCTCTCTCTCTCTGTGAGAGCAAACACATGGCGTGCTCCAAAGTGGGCCATCGCTAATCAATCACCAGCCATTTAGGCCCATTCTCTGTCCCCCCACACACACACACACACACACACACACACACACACACACACACACACACACACAGACACACACACACCACATTCACATCCCGGCGCTTTGCTAATCAATTGAAAATAAGTGTCATTCACTTTTCCAGCCTGCAAAGGGAGGACAGAGCCTATGGAGTAGTGTGTGTGTGTGTTTATGGAGGTGAGTAGTTGTTGTAGTGTGTGTGTGTGTGTGTGTGTGTGTGTGTGTGTGTGTGTGTGTGTGTGTGTGTGTGTGTGTGTGTGTGTGTGTGTGTGCTGTGGCGGGGGATATATTATTAGTAACCTTTCTCAGAAGCAGCCTCCATTCCACCAGTCCCCCACTCCCCAAACAAGCAATCAGATTGGCCCTTCCTGGCGGCCGACTCTTCATCGCCCCCCTACGGTTTCGGAGGAGCCCATGCAGGTGGGGAGAGCCAGGTTCGTATACGGGAGGGCAGATGCATCTACTGTACTCAGCTCGGTCATTTCATGTCAGAGTGTCCTGTAAGACCAGGCTCATCCTTGAAGAAGAGGGCGCTGGTGAGCCGAACCATTTCCTCTGTCAATCCCTCTCGCTGTTTCTCTCCCGTACGGCTAATTACTCCATCCAAGACTCTCAATCATCCTGTGTTTGTGGACTCCGGAGCAGATGAGAGTTTTATGGATTGGAGGTCAGCCAAAAGACTTTGTCTTGACGTTGTTCCCCTGCCAAAGCCATTAGAGGCCAAGGCTCTAGATGGTCGCCTACTGTGTACTCACCGCACTCAACCGATTCAATTAATTATCGCCAATAACCACACTGAGTTTCTGAGCTTCCATCTTTTCAACTCTTCTTTACAGCCTCTCATCCTGGGTTATCCCTGGCTCTCTAAGCATAACCCCCACATAAACTGGTCCACTGGGGAGGTTACAAGTTGGGGCGAGGGATGCTCACCCTCCTGCTTTCCGTCTGTTCCTGCTTCAGTGTCTCCTCGACCTCCGGGACCTCCAGCGCCTTCTAGGTCTCCTGTCTCCTCACGCCTCCTGGTTTCAGAGGATTCCGACTTCCGGACCTTTCTAGTGTTCTAGTGGATCTTTCTTGACTGTTACCTCGATCTCAAGGAGGTATTCAATCGTGCTTCCTACCCCCTCTACCCCCTCATCGGTCCTACGACTGAGCTGTAGACTTGCTCCAGGAACTTCTCCGAGGGCGTCTCTATTCCTTGTCAGCCCCTGAGAGGGAGGCTATGAAGGAGTACATTGACTCTTACCTTGCTGCCGGTATCATTCGCCCATCCCCTTCTTCTGCTAGGGCTGGCTT
>NW_028152696.1:15000-17500 GCF_951799395.1 Argentina silus | reverse complement strand
CTTTCAACTCCTGTTGTTGAGTTGAGTTAGCCAAAGTGTTTGTGCATGAGAGAGTGTGTGTGTGTGTGTGTGTGTGTGTGTGTGTGTGTGTGTGTGTGTGTGTGTAATTGTGTGTGAGAGAGAGAGAGTGTGTTTGTGTGTGTGTGTGTGTGTGTGAGAGAGAGAGAAAGAGGGGGGGGGCGGGCAGAGTGTGTTGTGTGTGTGTGTGTGTGTGTGTGTGTGTGTGTGTGTGTGTGTGTATGTGTGTGTGTGTGTGTGGCCCTGGGTGGCTCTTTTGTTTGTGGAGTTGCGTGGTAGTGTTGGTTGAGAGCGTTGGACAGCAGCTGAACGAGGAGGCTCCAACACCTGAAACCCTGCAGCTCACAAACAAACACCCCCACTCCACCACCACACCACAACAATACACACACATACACACACACACACACACACACACACACACACACACACACACACCACTACACTCACACACACAAACACACACACACACCACTACACTCACACACACACACACACACACCACTACACCCACACCCACAAACACACACACTCCACTACACACCCACACACACAAACACACACACACAAAACACACTCCACTACACCAAACAACACCCCCCCCCACACAAAGGCATGCACTCACGCACACATACGTCCTCCAGTACAGGGGGGGGGGGGGTTGGGGGTCATTTCTGCAGACCAAGAAGATCTGTGTGGTTGTATTATCTATCTGTACTGGCAGGTGTGTGTGTGTGTGTGTGTGTGTGTGTGTGTGTGTGTGTGGTGGTGGTGGTGGTGGTATTATGTGTGTGTGTGTGTGTGTGTGTGTGTGTGTGTGTGTGTGTGTGTGTGTGTGTGTGTGTGTGTGTGTGTGTGGTGGTATTATCTAGCTGTACTGGCAGGTAAATCCGAAAGTCAGATCGCTGCATGAGGAGGTGGCAGGGTGGTGGAGACATGAACCACCATACTTGACTGTACCTGAATGTTCCTGGTTCAGATCACGCTGGGGATGCTAGTTTAGCTTTGTTATGCTAATTGTTGGTCATTGTTATTGCTTATGCTAATGACTTCCGCTGACAACTTACCCCAACCTTAACCACTCAAAGGTAATGCCTAACCTTAACCAGTGGAATGCCTAACCTTAACCATTTAATGCCCAATACTGTCTAACCACCGCAACGTAACTTTAGTTTTGGATGTATCTTATGTCAAAACAGGTGGTCAAACAAACACACATGCACGCATGTACACACACCTCCTCCACTACACCACACACACTCTCTCTCTCTCTCTCACACACACACACACACACACACTTTCTCACTCACTCTCACCCCCCCCCCCCCCCCCATACACATACACATACATCAGTACACGCTGTCATAGGGAGCAGCAGTAGTGCAGTGCTCCGTAGGTACCAGCAGGGGGCCCAGCCGAGCTCGGCAGCAGTGTCACTCCTGATGTGCATACTTATGACCACCATGATGAAGTGCCAGTCAGACAGCCAATCAGAAACATTGTTGAGGAGCACTCTTGAAAGCACCCAGCAACACAACAACACAACAACAACATCACAACAACACAACACCAACACAACACAACAACACAACAATACCACACCACCACAACACAACCACAACAACACCAACACAACACACCATCACCACAACACAACAACACAACACAACAACAACACACTACAACACAACAACACAACAATACCACACCACCACACCACAACAACACAACCACAACACAACATCACCACATCACAACAACACAACACACTACAACACAACAGCACAACAACACAACAATACCACACCACAACCTCACCACAACACAACACCACAACACAACCACAACACCACAACAACACCAACACAACACACTACAACACAACATCACCACAACACAACCTCACCACAACACAACAACACAAAACACCAACACAACATCACCACAACACACTACAGCACAACAACACAACCACAACACCAACACAACAATACCACACCACAACAACACAACACAACATTGGGGTAGTGTGTATTGGGGTGGTGTGTGTTGGGTGGTGTGTTTGGATGGTGTGTTGGGGTGGTGTGTATTGGGATGGTGTGTATTGGGGTGACTCACGGTGTAGAGACAATGTTAGCTGCAGCCTCGGAGCCTAGCTCCCCCCCCCCCCCCCCCCCAGGTTTCACTGTCATACGGAGATGGAGAAAGTGAGAGGAGGAGAGATCCTAGGTACAAGGAGGGGTGGAGGGGAGGAGGGGTGGAGGGCAGGAGGGGAGGAGGGGAGGGGAGGGGGTAGATTGCGTGCAAGAAAGTGTAAAGTAGAGTGAGACAAAGAGAGAGAGAGAAAGAAGGAAAGAGAGGACACCTTGACTGATTCTCTCACACATTTGGCTGCTAACACAAACAAACAAACACACACACACACACACACACACACACAAACAAACAAGCGTAAACAACAGGAGATGGGTCCTGACAGTAG
>NW_028152697.1:10000-15000 GCF_951799395.1 Argentina silus | reverse complement strand
ATCCCTCAGGAGGACACATAGACGCTACACCCCCCCTCACAACCCATCTAATCTAGTCTACCCACCATGCTCAACTGACCACGACCTCACTGTCGCGGGAGGACTTTGGAACTGCCAGTCAGCGGTCCGGAAACCAGGGGCTATCTCAGCTTACGCCTGCTTCATGTCCCTCCACTTCCTTGCTCTCACAGAGACATGTATTACACCGGAAAACACAGCTACTCCGGCAGCCCTCTCTGATGCCTACTCCTTTTCTCATTCCCCTAGACTCTCTGGTCGAGGGGGAGGCACATGACTCCTCATCTCATCTAAGTGGTCATCTCACGACTGTCACACCTGTCCTATCATCCTTTGAATTCCACGCTGCATCCACTGATGTAGCCTCCTCCACCCTCCTGTCCTCTCTTTCCTCATCCTTCAACTCTCTGTCCACTGACCTCAAGGCCGGCACGATCCTCTCCACGCGCTCCCTGGCTGTCTGAAACCCTGCAAGCTTGTAGAATATGGCTCCAGGTAGCTGAGAGGAAATGGCGAAAAACCGGCCTCCCTGATGACCTAAAACCTTATCTCTCTCTCCTCTTCAACTACACCTCATCTGCATCAGCTGCTAAAGCTTCTTACTACCATTCCAACATTCAATCCTCTGCCTCTGACCCAAAGAAACTGTTCTCTACATTTTGCTCATTCCTCAACTCACCTCCTCCCTCCTCCCTCCTCCCTCCTCCCTCCCCCCCTCCTCCCTGTCTGCCGATGACTTTGTCACCTACTTAGAAAAGAAGGTTGATGACATTAGCAGCTCTTTCTCTCTACCTCTCGCCAACGCTGCTACCACTCCTCCCAAACCCACTGCGTTACACCCGGTCTCTGGTTTATCAGCTCTTTCCCCCCTCTCCCCTGATGATATTCTAAAACTGGTCACATCCAACCGGGCAACCACCTGCCCCCTCGATCCTACCCTCCCCCTTTCTCCAATCCATTTCCAAAGACCTCCTTCCGTTCTTTACTGCCATAATCAATTCCTCTCTATCCACAAGATCTGTCCCAGCTGCCTTTAAGATAGCCAGAGTCAAGCCTCTTCTCAAGAAACCAACTCTTGACCCGTCTGCTATCCATAACTATAGACCGGTATCCCTTCTCTCCTTCTTATCTAAAACCTTTGAGCGTGCTGTCTCGAAACAACTGTCTCACTATCTCCTTCAGAACAACCTCCCTGACCATCACCAATCCGGCTTTAAGGCTGGACCCTCACCAATCCGGCTTTAAGGCTGGGCACTCTACTAAGACTGCTCTCCTTGCTGTCATTGTGGCCCTCCACTCTGCTTGAGCTTCCCCCCTCTCCTCTGTTCTCATTCTTCTGGACCTGTCTGCTGCATTCGTCACAGTAAACCTTCTCTCCACCCTCTCAGAACTGGGCATCTCTGGCTCTGCACTCTCCACTTTTTTTTCCCACTCTCCTGGCCGATCGCTCTGACCAGGAGACATGGAGAGGATCGCTGTCCTCTCCCTCACCACTGGGGTTCCCCAGGGTTCTGTCCTAGGGCCCTTAATGTTCTCTCTCGATACCAAATCTCTTGGCTCTGTAATTTCCTCACATTTCCAAACTGTGGCCTGTTGGTCAGGTAGTTCATAATCCAGGAGACAATGGGGGAGTCCACCTGCATCCTCAGCAGCTTATCTGCAAGTCGTAAGGGCTGTATGGTGTTAAATGCACTGGAGAAGCATTTTAGGTGTTGGAGAGGTATATTGGGAAGCGAGTCCCTCTCTCCCTTCATCCACACACACACACACACACACACGCACACACACACACACACACACACACACACACACACAGACAGTTCACAGTGACACACTACACCATGATTCAGACCCTCAGCATGAATCAGCAACATTTCCACAGGGGTTCGGCCACAAACATAGTTGTTACATCGGGAACACAGAGACCCTCTCTTCTTTCATCCACAGTTCACACACACACACACACACACACACACACACACACACACACACACACACACACACACACACACACACACACACACAGAGCTCACAGTGACATAATAACACAGTGTCTCTCACACTGTCTGTGTGTGACTGTTGGAGTCTCATCAACCTGTGATGGATGGAGAGGAAGAGAGGCAGCCTGCTCTGATCACTCCTCCAGGGGTAACACAGAGGAGGCAGCCTGCTCTGATCACTCCTCCAGGGGTAAGAGAGAGGAGAGGCAGCCTGCTCTGATCACTCCTCCAGGGGTAACACAGAGGAGGCAGCCTGCTATGATCACTCCTCCAGGGGTAAGAGAGAGGAGAGGCAGCCTGCTATGATCACTCCTCCAGGGGTAACACAGAGGAGGCAGCCTGCTCTGATCACTCCTCCAGGGGTAACACAGAGGAGGCAGCCTGCTCTGATCACTCCTCCAGGGGTAACACAGAGGAGGCAGCCTGCTCTGATCACTCCTCCAGGGGTAACACAGAGGAGGCAGCCTGCTATGATCACTCCTCCAGGGGTAAGAGAGAGGAGGCAGCCTGCTATGATCACTCCTCCAGGGGTAACACAGAGGAGGCAGCCTGCTCTGATCACTCCTCCAGGGGTAACACAGAGGAGGCAGCCTGCTCTGATCACTCCTCCAACTGGGATAACAGCCTTCGCTCCTCTGCGGATGCACTCTCATCAGTAGCTGCTTCCCCCCGAGGGCTACTGGGCCGGACGGGCTGGGGCTGAAACGGACCGGACCGGGTGGAACAGACTGTACTGTAATCTCTATAGGACTCTACTGGGCTTGTTCCTACAGGAGATACACGCACACGCACGCACGCACGCACGCAGGCACACACACACACACTCCCTGCACATGCGGTACACACACACACACACACACACACACACTCACACTCACACTCACACTCACACTCACACTCCCTGCATATGCAGTACACACACACACACACACACACAGAGGCACGCGCGCACACACACACACACACACACACAGAGCCACGCGCGCACACTGCACACGCACACACGCACGCACGCACGCACGCACGCACGCACACACAGACACAGACACAGACACACACACACACACACACACACACACACACACACACACACATACACACACACACACACATACACACACACACACACACACAGACCATAGAGTAATTAACTAACTGTTGCTCAGAGACACAGTAGAACTACCTGGGCACATGGTGATGATGTCATCGGTATGATTTTGAATGACAATGTTAATTTACCTCCCTCGAAGTAGAATTCTATTTCTGGTGGTCATTATACTCTGAATGTCCTCTCACCTGCACGGACACTCTCTACAGAGACACGACACACACACACACACACACACACACACACACACACACACACACACACACACACACACAGACAGACAGGACGGTGTGTTTGATACCATTCCTCATTCCATTCCATGCATTACAATGAGCCTGTCCTCCGATTTCTACCTCCACCAGCCTCCCCTGATGTCAAGTGTTCTCAAGGACAAACATTGTACAGTAGCTAGTCGCTACAGGTACGCTATTACACTATAGAGTCGACTATCAGCAGGTCTGAGGTCAGTTTAAACACTATTATACACTATCAGCAGGTCTGGGGTGAGTTTAAACACTATTATACACTATCAGAAGGTCTGGGGTCAGTTTAAACACTATTATACACTATCAGCAGGTCTGGGGTCAGTTTAAACACTATTATACACTATCAGAAGGTCTGGGGTCAGTTTAGACAGATATACAGTCTGTTGTAGACACCATTAGACACTATAAACAGGTCTGAGGTCAGTTTAGACAGATATACAGTCTGTTGTAGACACCATTAAACACTATAAACAGGTCTGAGGTCAGTTTAGACAGATATACAGTCTGTTGTAGACACCATTAGACACTATAAACAGGTCTGAGGTCAGTTTAGACAGATATACAGTCTGTTGTAGACACCATTACACTATAAACAGGTCTGAGGTCAGAAGAATGAGCCTGTAGGCCTCAGGGACCGAGGTGACGATGACGATGGCGACTGATCTGGACCTGCTCAGGCAGGACCACCTCACACCTGATCTGGACCTGCTCAGGCAGGACCACCTCACACCTGATCTGGACCTGCTCAGGCAGGACCACCTCACACCTGATCTGGACCTGCTCAGGCAGGACCACCTCACACCTGATCTGGACCTGCTCAGGCAGGACCACCTCACACCTCACACCCAGAGCTGTTGGCTGTTGATGACTCATGTCAGGTGTGACCTGAGCTACTATCACAGGGAGAGTACTCACAGATGATATGCCAGACAAATGCCCTTGATACACACACACACACACAAGCGCGCGCACACACAAACACACATACACACACACACACACACACACACACACACAAGCGTGTGCACATACACCACACACACACCGCGCATGGGCACACGCACACACACACACACACACCATCCAGGGTAGAGCCCTCCTCGTTGACCAGGGTGGGCAGCATGGCCCGTTACCCTGCATCTCCTCTCCTCTGCTGTCTGTTACAGGCTAATTATAAACATACGGCAGCAACACAGAAACAAAGAGCTGTGAGGCTCACCGCTGCGCCTCAGAGAGGGGGGGGGGGGAGGGAGGGGGGGGGAGACAGAGAGCTGGGAGGCTCACCGCTGCGCCTCAGAGAGGGGGGGGGGGAGGGGGGGGAGGGAGGGGGAGGGAGGGAGGGAGAGCTGGGAGGCTCGCCGCTGCGCCTCAGAGAGATCAGGGATGAGAGAGAGAGAGGGGGGGGGGGGGGGGGGAGACAGAGAGAGAGAAAAACACAAACTCAGAGTCGTAAATTGCTATCTGGCCCTAAACAGAGAATAACAAACTGGCTGATTATCTGTTCTCTGTCGGAGGAGGGATGGATCCTCACCAAGTACAGACTCACTGACCGGTTGGCAGGAGAGAAAGGAGGACAAAGACAGACGCGGCTGCCCGGGAGAGGAGTGT